>NC_047029.1:0-24768 GCF_902652985.1 Pecten maximus | reverse complement strand
CCTGTACCAGTTGTTCTCCCTCCTATAACAACACTACCTGTACCCGTTGTTCTCCACAATTAGCAACAGTACCTGTACTCAATGTTCTCCCCTATAACAACACTACCTGTGCTCACTGTTCTCCCCTATAACAACACTACCTGTACACATTGTTCTCCCTCCTTTAACAGCACTACCTGTATCCGTTGTTCTCCACAAGTAACAACGGGTACCTGTACGCATTGTTCTCCCCTATAACAACACTACCTGTACTCATTGTTCTCCCCTATAACAACACTACCTGTACATATTGTTCTCCCTCCTATAACAAGACTTCCTTTACCTATTTTTCATCCCTATAACAACACCCTGTACCCATTGTTCTCCCCTATAACAACACTACCTATATCCGTTGTTCTCCCCTAATAACAACACTACCTGTACCATTTGTTCTCCCCTAATAACAACACTACCTGTACCCATTGTTCTCCCCTATCACAACACTACCTGTACCCCTTGTTCTCCCCTATAACAAAACTACCTGTATATGTTGTTTTCCCCTATAACAACAGTACCTGTACCCATTGTTCTCTCCTATTACTACACTTCGTGTATATGTTCTTTTCCCTATAACAACACTACCTGTACCCGTTGTTCTCCACAAGTAGCAACAGTACCTGTACTCATTGTTCTCCCCTATAACAACACTACCTGTATCCGTTGTTCTCCACAAGTAGCAACAGTACCTGTACTCATTGTTCTCCCCTATAACAACACTACCTGTACTCATTGTTCTCCCTCCTATAACAACACTACCTGTACCCGTTGTTCTCCACAATTAGCAACAGTACCTGTACTCAATGTTCTCCCCTATAACAACACTACCTGTACTCACTGTTCTCCCCTATAACAACACTACCTGTACACATTGTTCTCCCTACTTTAACAACACTACCTGTACCCGTTGTTCTCCACAAGTAACAACGGGTACCTCTACTCATTGTTCTCCCCTATAACAACAATACCTGTACATATTGTTCTCCCTCCTATAACAAGACTTCCTTTACCTATTGTTCATCCCTATAACAACACCCTGTACCCATTGTTCTCCCCTATAACAACACTACCTGTACCCATTGTTCATCCCTAAAACAACACTTCCTGTACTCATTGTTCATCCCTATAACAACACTTCATGTACCCATTGTTCTCCCTCCTATAACAAGACTTCCTGTACCCATTGTTCATCCCTATAACGACACTACCTGTATATGTTTTCTCCTATAACAACACTACCTGTACTCATTGTTCTCCCCTATAACAACACTACCTGTACTCATTGTTCTCCCCATAACAACACTACCTATACCCATTGTTCTCCCCTATAACAACACTACCTGTACCCATTGTTTTCCTCTATAACAACACTACCTGTACCCATTGTTCTCCCCTATAACAACACTACATGTACCCATTGTTCATCCCTAAAACAACACTTCCTGTACCCATTGTTCATCCCTATAACAACACTTCATGTACCCATTGTTCTCCCTCCTATAACAAGATTTCCTGTACCCATTGTTCATCCCTATAACGACACTACCTGTATATGTTTTCTCCTATAACAACACTACCTGTACTCATTGTTCTCCCCTATAACAACACTACCTGTACTCATTGTTCTCCCCATAACAACACTACCTATACCCATTGTTTTCCCCTATAACAACACTACCTGTACGCGTTGTTCTCCATCTTTAACAACACTGCCGGTACCTATTGTTCTCCCCTATAACAACACTACCTGTACCCATTGTTCTCTCCTATAACAACACAACCTGTAACCATTGTTCTCCACAGGTAACAACACTACATGTACCCATTGTCCACCCCCTGTAACAACACTACCTGTACCCGTTGTTCGCCACCTATAACAACACTACCTGTACCCGTTGTTCTCCACCTATAACAACACTACCTGCACCTATTGTTCTCCCCCTTTAGAAACAATACCTGTACCCATTGTTCTCCCCAATAACAATACTATCTGTATCCATATTTTTGCCCTACAACAACACTACATGTACCCATTGTTCTCTCCTATAACAACACTACCTGTACCTTTTGTTCTCTTCCTTTAGAAACAATACATGTACTCTTTGTTCTTGTACCCATTGTTCTCCCCTATAACAACATTACATGTACCCATTGTTCTCCCCCTATAACAACACTACCTGTATATGTTGTTTTCCCCTATAACAACACTACCTGTATCCGTTGTTCTCCACAAGTAGCAACAGTACCTGTGCCCATTGTTCTCCCCTATAACAACACTACCTGTATATGTTGTTTTCCCCTTTAACAACAGTACCCGTTCCCATTGTTGTCCCCTATAACAACACTACCTGTAATCATTGTTCTCCCCTATAACAACACTACCTGTACATTTTGTTCTCCCTCCTATAACAACACTTCCTGTACCCGTTGTTCTCCCTCCTATAACAACACTTCCTGTACCCGTTGTTCTCCCTCCTATAACAATACTTCCTGTACCCATTGTCCTCCCAATAACAACACTTCCTGTACCCGTTGTTCTCCCCTATAACAACACTACCTGTACCCGTTGTTCTCACCATGTAACAGCATTGCCTGTATCCATTGTTCTCCCCTATAACAACACTACCTGTACCCGTTATTCTCCCCTATAACAACACTACCTGTACTCTTTATTCACTACCTATAACCATTGTTCTCCACATGTAACAACACTGTTTGTACCCGTTGTTCTGCACCTATAACAACACTACCTGTACCCGTTGTTCTCCCCCCTTTAGAAAAATACCTGTACCTATTGTTCTTGTACCCATTGTTCTCCCCTATAACAACACTACCTGTACCCATTGTTCTCCCCTATAACAACAGTACCTGTACCCATTGTTCTCCCCTATAACAACACTACCTGTACCCATTGTTCTCCCCTATAACAACACTACCTGTATATGTTGTTTTCCCCTATAACAACACTACCTGTACCCATTGTTCTCCACTTATAACAACACTACCTGTACCTATTGTTCTCCCCCTTTAGAAACAATACCTGTACCTTTGTTCTTGTACCCATTGTTCTCCCCTATAACAACACTACCTGAATATGCTGTTTTCCCCTATAACAACACTACCTGTACCCATTGTTCTCCACAAGCAACAACAGTACCTGTACCCATTGTTCTCCCCTATAATAACACTATCTGTACCCGTTGTTTTCCACCTATAACAACACTACCTGTACCTATTGTTCTCCCCCTTTAGAAACAATACCTGTACCCTTTGTTCTTGTACCCATTGTCCTCCCTATAACAACACTACCTGTATATGTTGTTTTCCCATTATAACAACACTACCTGTATATGTTGATTTCCCCTATAACAACACTACCTGTACCCGTTGTTTTCCACAAGTTACAACAGACTTGTACTCATTGTTCTCCCCTATAACAACACTACCTGTACACATTGTTCTCCCCTATAACAACACTACCTGTACATATTGTTCTCCCTCCTATAACAACATTTCCTGTACCCGTTGTTCTCCCTCCTATAATAACACTTTCATTCATTCATTTTTATTGACTTTAGGTCTATTACCCATCAGTACATAAATTAATATAGATGTATATATAGATGTATATATATATATATGAATACAACATGTATTATAATAAAATTACAAAACGTAATTGACTTATTATAATTAAATACGGAAACCGATTAACCAACAAATGTACTATATTATGAGGAATATTAATCAACCATATTGTCTACTGGCAACATCAGCAAAAAATACATTGTATTCCACTTAATCTTACAAGGGCTGCGCCCAATCACAGAATTGATACTAATTATAATACACTGTTACAGAATAAGGATTCTAGGAGAACTTTTATAACAGTCAGTCAGAGAGACATGGAAAAAAAAGTATCAGATAATACCATTTGGTAAACACGACAGACGGACACCGGGAGGTTCAACAATTATTAGTACACTATTATGCAATAACGTGTTACATCAAAACTCAACACCTACACAAACCGAACATATTTACACAATTCTGCAACTCAAAGCTTCTTTGATACATATTCCTAGCAAATTCAGTTCTTTATGACTATTTGTGTTCAGTAATTCTATTACTTTGAAGACTGAAGGTTTTTTCCAAAAATATTTCTTTATATATTTTCCTCTAAGAGTTGAATATTTTTGACATACGAGTAAAAAATGAAATTCATCCTCAACTTCTAAAGAATAACAGTTAATGCAATACCTATGACACCTGGGAATATTCTTATACCTTCCTGATTCTATAGCTAGATTGTGTGCTGAAAGTCTCAATTTTGTTATCATTTTTCTCAATTGACTTGGTAATGATTTGGTGAGGTAGAATTGCAGTGTTACTTTATTAACCATATGTTTGTATAGATCACATTTACTCGACATATGTAATGAGTTAAACAATGTCTGAGAGGCCTGGTAATTAATTCTTTCTTTTATAATAGGCATATAAACAATATCAGAAGGTAACTGACGTAACCATATATATCCAAATCCAAGTTCAAATAATTTGTGCGTCACATGCAAGAGCCAATTCTGTTTCGGATTCTCTTTCTCAATTTCCATGTAGAGCAAGTTGTAAGCCTCTCTTAGAATACAATTATCAGAATTCAACAATTTAAACCAAAATTTTAACATTCTATTAAGTTGCATATTCTTCAGTGGGAGTCGCCCAAGTTCGATATAAATCATAGCGTTACAGGTAGATTTTTTAACGCCCAGTAAGTTTTTACAAAATTCTAAATGTACCTTTTCAACTTCCAAAGCATTATGAGTACTCCATACTTCACAAGCATAGCAAAGAATACTGCTAATATAAGTATCAAACAAATGCAACATAGTTTTTAAGTTCAAATTATTACACTTTGAACGTAGGGCAAAAAGAGCTTTACGACCTTGTTCGGCTAAATGCTTAGACATGAAGTTAAATTTATTATTAAACTTAAGAAGAAATCCTAAATAACAGAACTGGTCTACCACTGAGATATTTTATACCGTTATATGTCCATGTTTCGTTATCTTTGACTTTACCGCCCTTCCGAAAACTACGATTTTTGTTTTATCTGTATTAACTGTCATTTTCCATTTATCTGAGTAAGACCTTAAATTATCTAAAAGGCTTTGCAATCCCTCGACTGATTCGGAAATCAGTACAAGATCATCTGCATACAACAGGGGAAAGAGACTCAGTATCCGAAATCGTAACTTGGGGCATCGTTTTCAATAAAGTAGTTTTCAAAATCATTAATGAACAGGGAAAAAATGTTCTCCCCTATAACAACACTACCTGTACTCTTTGTTCTCCCCGTGTAACAGCATTGCATGTACCCATTGTTCTCCCCTATAACAACACTACCTGTACCCTTTATTCACTACTTGTAACCATTGTTCTCCACATATAACAACACTGTCTGTACCCATTGTCCACCCCCTATAACAACACTACCTGTACCCGTTGTTCTCCACCTATAACAACACTACCTGTACCTATTGTTCTCCCCCTTTAGAAACAATACCTGTACCTATTGTTCTCCCCCATAACAATACTATCTGTACCCATATTTCTCCCCTACAAAACACTACATGTACCCATTGTCCACCCCCTGTAACAACACTACCTGTATCCGCTGTTCTCCACCTATAACAACACTACCTGTACCTATTGTTTTCCCCCTTTCGAAAAAATACCTGTACCTTTGTTCTTGTACCCATTGTTCTCCCCTATAACAACACTACCTGTATATGCTGTTTTCCCCTATAACAACACTACCTGTACCCGTTGTTCTCCACAAGTAACAGCAGTACCTGTACCCATTGTTCTCCCATATAACAACAGGACCTGTACCCATTGTTCTCCCTATAACAACACTACCTGTATATGATGTTCTCCCCTATAACACTGCCCTGCAGGTAGGGCGTAAGAATTGTACCTGCTGCCCCCATTGCATGATCGTAAGAGGCGACTGAATTCGGGATCTTATCTTTTCTCTTTCTTAACAACTTTCTTCTTCCTAACGTCTCCCTTGACACTGCCTCACTTTTGGCCTTTAGTTGAGCGTTCGCCCCTGTGAGAAAGGCTTTGGGTTCTGTCCCCTGGCCGAGACATACCAGAGTCTTTAAAAATGGTAGTTACTGCTTCTGCTTAGCGCTCAGCATACAAGGAGTGGGACGACTGGTTCGCCCGTTGTCAGTATAATGTGACCGGGTGGGGTGTGCTGCTGGGTGTCTTCGGCAGTATGCTTCAGTGAGGTAGCACTATAAATCGGCAAAAGTTCCGGCCTATCACAAGGAGACTTAACACGAACATACCGCAGCCTCCCAAAACACACATACGCACTCACCACACGCATGCATGTCGCACGCACGGGAGGCCGTCCTTAAATGACCTTAAATATTAATAGGACGTTAAACAAAATAAACCAAACCAAACCAAACCCCTATAACAACACTACCTGTACCCATTGTTCTCTCCTATAACAACACTACCTGTACATATTGTTCTCCCTCCTATAACAACACTTCCTGTACCCGTTGTTCTCCACCTATAGCAACACTACCTGTACTCATTGTTCTCCCCTATAACAACACTACCTGTATATGTTGTTTTCCCCTATAACAACACTACATGTAACCATTGTTCTCCCCTATAACAACACTACCTGTACCCATTCTTCTCACCATGTAACAGCATTGCCGGTACACAATGCTAGAAAGGGGATAAAAGGCTGATTAGGAAGTCATCGACATGGATGATAGCGTTACAAATGCAACACGGGGTTTTGTTGTTATTGTTGTTATGATATATTAGGTCACGGGAATGGTAAATACCTTCACCTGTTTTTGTTCCGAATATCAAGGACACATATTATATATATATATCCGCGCTATTAATGACAATATCGTCTGCCATACATAAATACATTACAAATGTTATATGTCGCAAAATTTGACGTTGAAATTCAAGAAATGTTTGCTGGGCGATTTTATCAAATATTCGTTTTCACTTTGTTACTTCAGTATGTAGCAGTTTCTTACAAACACATCGAGGATTATAATGTTCGAAATGAGAAATACGTCAGAGTCTATTTTTAATCCTAATTATCTTACTGAACCGTGTCTATATCACGTGACACTCGCCTCCGTTGTATCCTGCTGCTCGCCTTAACGTAAGTACATTTATACATCATGGGGAAACTCCATAAAAATTTCGGAAATAAAACCATTTTGTAGCATATTACCAAAGTACATAAACTGTAACAAAGTATGAAATGTTAAAATACTTTAAATTAAGGAAGTGTCCTGACAAACGGGTAACACCTCGTCACTTATGTCGGTTATATCGAAAACAATGGCTACCGATAGAACCAACTGGCGCAGACTTCATTATCATTTCTTAAGCAGTACACCACATTATACATGTTGTTGTTATAGTGAAATAACACCGAGAAAGGATATCAAGTTGTTTATCATCATTGGTAACCATGTTGATTAGGTTGATGGTTTGTTACGTGGTCAGCAATCCAATACAAGACTTGGGTGAGTTACATTAGTTCATCCCAAAACAAAAGGTAAAGTTTCGTCTATATCTTCAAATCGATTGCATATTTCATTTAAAGGTCTAGTTTGACTATAGGATTGATCAACTCATTCTAACATTCACAACGTACAAACTCGAATTCAATGATAACATTTTTTATATGACGCTGATATAGATAAGATAGATCAAATAGTGACATTGGGTTTCGTTATGAATTATTTAGTAATATTCTGCTGGTTTATATATTTATACACACCCCTGCTTGTTCTTGATTTAAAAATAGACATACCGTTAACTATTCATAACTGGTTTAGTTAAACAGTATTGGTGATTTCTTTCAAGCAATTCAATGTCATCCATACACACGAGGTCGGGTGGTTATGTGCATTATTGAATAACACGACAACACACTGGAAACAAACCGAGACAAGTCTATACAATAAAACATGTCCGCGTCTGTGTGTATCATATGTCGCAGGCACTGTTTACTGGGTTAATAATGCAGCATGCATGTACATGTAAGGCGGACATCCGATCGACACCTTTTCCGCTATAATATTTGTTGTGTTTGGTGACAAAAAGTGTTATCAGGTCCATCACTAGACTAATGACCAATGTGAAGCGTACGAGAACTAACATATATTAGTGCTAGTACATTGGTCATTGGTCTGATGAAGGGGACAGTGTAGATCGAAACGTCTTAAATATCATATTAGTTGTGTTATATGATTTCTATTCTATTTACACTGAAAACCCATAGAAAATGCTCCAGATAAGAAAAAACTTTCTTTTTTTATAATTTACTTTTTATTCCTTTTATTTATCATGAATACAATATACAAATACATAACTTTCTCACACATACACACGCACACATACCAAGGGTTGTATAAACTCTACCAAATATTGATAAGACACACAACTATTAACGTTTAATTTCAATTTTGACAATAATGGACATGGAGTATGATGCCGACAGATTATATCGCTCACTTGAGTATGATGCTGACATATTATATTGCTCATTTGAGTATGATGCTGACAGATTAAATTGCTCATTTGAGTATGATGCTGACATATTATATCGCTCACTTGAGTATGATACTGACATATTATATTGCTCACTTGAGTAGGATGCTGACAGATTATATCGCTCACTTGAGTAGGATGCTGACATATTATACCGCTCACTTGAGTATGATGCAGACATATTATATTGCTCACTTGAGTATGATGCTGACAGATTATATCGCTCACTTGAGTAGGATGCTGACATATTATACCGCTCACTTGAGTATGATGCAGACATATTATATCGCTCACTTGAGTATGATACTGACAGATTATATTGCTCACTTGAGTATGATGCTGACATATTATATCGCTCACTTGAGTATGATACTGACAGATTAAATTGCTCACTTGAGTATGATACTGACAGATTATATCGCTCACTTGAGTAGGATGCTGACATATTATATCGCTCACTTGAGTATGATGCTGACATATTATATTGCTCACTTGAGTATGATACTGACAGATTATATTGCTCACTTGAGTATGATATTGACAGATTATATCGCTCACTTGAGTATGATACTGACAGATTAAATTGCTCACTTGAGTATGATACTGACAGATTATATCGCTCACTTGAGTATGATACTGACAGATTATATCGCTCACTTGAGTATGATGCTGACATATTATATTGCTCACTTGAGTATGATACTGACATATTATATTGCTCACTTGAGTATGATACTGACAGATTATATTGCTCATTTGAGTATGATGCCGACATATTATATCGCTCACTTGAGTATGATACTGACATATGATATCGCTCACTTGAGTATGATACTGACAGATTATATCGCTCACTTGAGTATGATACTGACAGATTATATCGCTCACTTGAGTATGATGCTGACATATTATATTGCTCACTTGAGTATGATACTGACATATTATATTGCTCACTTGAGTATGATACTGACAGATTATATTGCTCATTTGAGTATGATGCTGACATATTATATCGCTCACTTGAGTATGATACTGACATATTATATCGCTCACTTGAGTATGATACTGACAGATTATATCGCTCACTTGAGTATGATACTGACAGATTATATCGCTCACTTGAGTATGATGCTGACAGATTATATCGCTCACTTGAGTATGATGCTGACATATTATATCGCTCACTTGAGTATGATGCTGACAGATTATATTGCTCACTTGAGTATGATACTGACAGATTATATCGCTCACTTGAGTATGATACTGACAGATTATATTGCTCATTTGAGTATGATACTGACAGATTATATTGCTCACTTGAGTATGATGCTGACAGGTTATATCGCTCACTTGAGTATGATACTGACATATTATATCGCTCACTTGAGTATGATACTGACAGATTATATCGCTCACTTGAGTATGATGCTGACAGATTATATCGCTCACTTGAGTATGATACTGACATATTATATCGCTCACTTGAGTATGATGCTGACAGATTATATCGCTCACTTGAGTATGATACTGACATATTATATCGCTCACTTGAGTATGATACTGACAGATTATATCGCTCACTTGAGTATGATGCTGACAGGTTATATCGCTCACTTGAGTATGATGCTGACAGGTTATATCGCTCACTTGAGTATGATACTGACAGATTATATCGCTCACTTGAGTATGATACTGACAGATTATATCGCTCACTTGAGTAATGTATGATGCCAAAAGATTATTTTATTTATCTGATTACATTGTTCTCTTTACATAATAAAGACTTTTAGAATGAGATTTGGTTATATGTGCGGATGACACTGTTCTGTTCGCACAGTAAAAGGAGGGACCTCAAACTATGCTTAACGCTCTAAAAGAAGTGTATGTGACGAACACTGGCTACTTGCCATATACTAATAGTTAGTGTCTATTTTTAATCATAATTATGTTACTGAACCGTGCCTAAACCACGTGACCATCGCCTTTATTCTATTTGCTGTTCGCCTTAACGTAAGTATTTTAGAATCTTTCTGAAATAACACTATTATAAAGTTTATTACCATTGTATATAAACTTTACTAAAATATGAAATGTTTAATACTTATAATTAAGGAAGTGTCCTGAAAATCGAGTATGGGCATCATTTCCTCAAGCATGTCGTTTACATTGAAATAAAATGGCTACCCGATCGAATTAACTGGCGGTGATTGCATTATCAGTACACCGCATTTTAGTTATTAATCATTAGTGGTAGCCATTTTAATTGGATTGGTGGGTTCTTATGTGTTCAGTGATACAAATACAAGTATTGTCTATATAAAAAATCGATTGAACAAAAAACGTCTAGTTTGACTACAATTTCTAACATAAACAAAGTACTGACTGGAGTTCAATGGTAGATTTGTTTACCTGACGCGGGTATAGGTAGAATCAGTTATGAATTATTGAGTAAGTGTCTGCTGGGCTATACATACCTACACACACTGCCTGTTCGTAATTTTAAAATTGACTTACCGATAACTATTCACAACCAGTTTTTTAAACAGTATTTGAGATCAGCGGTTTCTTTCAAGCATTTCAAGGACATCAATACACAACGGACGGGTAGCTATATATATATGTATTATTGAATAGCATGGCTGCACATGGGAAACGAGCCGAGATAATTCTATACAATAAAACATGTCAGCGTCTGTGTGTATCATATGTCGCAGGCAGCGTTTACTGGGTAAACATGCGTACATTTGTGTATATTGTGCTTTGCGGACATCCTAAGCAGGCGGTCTTTCAGCTGTAATATTATAGGTGTATAGCGAGGATGATATCATGAGTTTAGTCACTTCCAAAAGACTATGGTCAAACCCACTTTACTTTGTTTTTATACTTAGCTTTTTATACTCCTATGTCTGTATCTCTGATGACGTTTAAAATTGTTGAAGCCATGAAAATTATTGAGAGATAAGTACTCCATACAAAGAGTTACCACATACTGCCTACTGTAGCATAAAGCAAGTGTTTTTTTTTTTCTATTTTGGAAAGAATATAAAGTCGTTGTACATTACTAATAGCAATCTTAACATGTGTGACACGTGTTTCGAAATCCAACACGAGACTTCCTAAACAAATTGCATAAATCTAAATAGTATTTTATAAAGACAATTTCCTTAAGCAGAAAGAACTATTTCTCTTACTAGAGATGCATGCTAGAGGTGTATATCAATAGTACTTGAGGCGCATGTCGGTGGTTCCAGAAGTAAATATTAACAGTACTTGAGGTGCATGTCGGTGGTTCCAGAAGTAAATATTAACAGTACTTGAGGTGCATGTTGGTGGTTCCAGAAGTAAATATCAATAGTACTTGAGGCGCATGTTGGTGGTTCCAGAAGTAAATATTAATAGTACTTGAGGTGCATGTTGGTGGTTCCAGAAGTAAATATTAATAGTACTTGAGGTGCATGTTGGTGTTTCCAGAAGTAAATATTAATAGTACTTGAGGTGCATGTTGGTGGTTCCAGAAGTAAATATTAATAGTACTTGAGGTGCATGTTGGTGGTTCCAGAAATAAATATTAATAGTACTTGAGGCGCATGTCGGTGGTTCCAGAAGTAAATATTAATAGTACTTGAGGCGCATGTCGGTGGTTCCAGAAATAAATATTAATAGTACTTGAGGTGCATGTCGGTGGTTCCAGAAATAAATATTAATAGTATTTGAGGTGCATGTCGATGGTGCCGGAAGGTGATGCTATTGTGCTAGAGGTGCAGGTCGGTGGTGCTAAAATTGTAGGCCGGTAGTGATCGGACACTACATATCACAGTGCTAGTACGCTTCACATTGGCCATTAGTTTGATGAAGGTGACAATGTAGTCATCGAAACGTCATACTCTTAAATATCATATTAGTTGTGCTATATAACTTCTCATATTTACTTTAGCAACCTGAAGAAAAATGTTGAAGAATATGCTTTGAATCATTATTTACAGGGAAGGTGTAATTTTACAGTAATAGATCCAATTGGAAATCTGTAAAAAAATGTCGAATGGTTTATGTTGAATAAGGTCGATTGCCATTGGCTTATGATCACATTTTAAGAATGATAAAATACTAGGTTATTAAATCATGATAACAGTATTTTAAATGCAATTTGATGATTTGTGTAACTTTATGGACGAAACATGCTCCTTCTGAAATCAGTTTATTCCCTTGCTCAAACAGTAATGTGATCTATATAGACAATGTCACTTTACAATATAACTTAACTAAATAATTTCATAAACAACATATAATTGCAATATTATAGCTACGTTTCTCTGCGCATAATCTTGCTATAGAAGTTGGTAGAAGTAGAAACAGTGTTCGGAATAATAGGCTTTGTAACAAGTGTTCAAAAACGAGATTGAAGAGGATTAATTCCACTTGTCAATTGAATGTATTGTATTAAAAGTATAGTTTAGGCTAATTTATTGAGTAGGCAAATAAACAGAGAACAATAAAATATGTGTTTGATAATATTGTAAATTTCTCGATAGTATATTTTATGTACATTCTTTGTGTTAATATTATCTACTAAAAGTAATAAATTTCTCCATGTATATACGTTGAACGATATAGATTGATCTCTTTATTATGTACCTTACGCAATATTTATAGAATGTGTGTTCATGTTGATCTTCTCATGCTATCCTTTGTGTTTTTTAAAATATGATTATTATGTATTATGTTAAAACAAATCTGTTTGGCTGTCAAACCAAAGGTAATGAAATTAAGGAAATGGCGGTAAAAATAAATTGCGTCGTCTACTGACGGAATCGCAGGAATTCACGGAAGTAACATGGGTCGTCGTGGTAAAGACGTGACATCAGCCTTAGGAAAAGCGGTCGTAGCGATTATAGAAGGTGGGATAAAACAAACAATTGTTGCAGATAGGTTAGAAATACCAAAATCTACAGTTTCTGATATTTGGAAGCGATATGTGAGACGAGGAAACACTGAACATACACATCGATGTTGAAGGACGCCATATTTGACAAATCGCGACCAGAGAAGGCTCTTGAAAGTTGTTAGTGGAAATAGGAGAAAATCGTTGGATGAAGTAACAGCCGAATTAAATGACTACAGGAACGTTGTAAAGATTGTGAAGTCAATCTGAGAAAACGTGTGTCATTTTGTTTTGAGAAAAGAAATCTGACTGTAGAAAACTATTGGAAAGATGTTATTTTTTCTGATGAAAGTCAAATCGTGATCGGCAACGACAACAGAATCTTTATATGGAGGCGAAAAGACGAGGCATACCGGCCAGCCTGCATCTGTCCGCGGTCACACCGGAAACTTTCCGTGATGATTTGGGGGTGTATTACCCATAATGGAGTTGGTACTGTTTGCAGTGTAAATGGCACCACCAATGCCCTAAAGTATATCTATATTTTGGAAGAAAATCTGTGGCCAGTTATAGCGAGACATTTCGCAAACCAAAACTATATTTTTCAACAGGACAATGCTCCAGATCACAAGGCTCGTGTTGTGTCTGAATATTTTACAAACCACGATATTCTCGTTCTAGAATGGCCTCCACGAAGTCCTGATTTAAATATAATCGAAAACGTGTGGTTAAAACTAAAAATACGGCTAAAGGCAGTGGTCAACAACATCACTAATCAAACAGAGCTTTTTGATGCAATACAAACCATCTGGCAATGCATTGATGTAGAATACATTCAAGGCTTATACCAATCGATTCCCGCCCGTCTGAAGGAAGCACGGAAGTCCAAGGGTCAGATCACCAAATATTAGGTCACTATCACAACACATATCATTTTTATAAAGAGTAACGAATGCTATAAACTATTATTTTGTTCCTTTACTTTAAGGACTGTAGACGACGAAATCAACAACAATGCCGCCTAAGGACGGAAAAAAAAAATCCATATCAACATTGTGGTCATTGGCCATGTGGATTCAGGGAAGTCCACAACCACGGGGCACTTGATTTACAAATGTGGCGGTATTGACAAACGAACCATTGAGAAATTTGAGAAGGAGGCGGCTGAGGTAAAGTCGATAATTGTGTATTTAAAAACAAAATCTAACCAGTATTGAAGTGATGCACAGATTGTATGTATTTTATGTAAATAACAGTTTAGAATGTGAAGTACCAGTTCCCAACCAAGTAACAATTTCCATTGCATCAACATATACAGATTAAAATGAATTAGATTCACTGACAGTGCAATGGTTCCAAATAAAATCTGAATATTCTAAAATTGGTCTGACAAATGAAGAGTACAATGTTACAAGATTTTTCCAATTCACTTTATGCTTTAACATACATAGAAGAATCCATGGTTTACATGTTTGACTGTGAATATCGTTAAGCCCAATGTGCCTTTTGAATTAAATATAAGAACTAAATGTTGATGGAATAAATCTTTTTGAACTACTTGATTTTTAAAAACGGAGAGAGCGAACCTCTTTTTTAACTTACTGTTAGTTCCATTCCTTAGTCCATCAATTATTTGACCCAAGGTCAGCAGTAGGAGTAACAATATCATCACCAATAGTAACATAATGAGAAGTATTATCAGCCAAGAATTTTTACGTTTGTCTTACTTTCATTAGTTTTGTCATTAATAAAAAGTAAGAAACAAAAAGGCCGACTACCGTTCCATGTGGAACTCTATTATCTACATATCTAAATGTACAAGTATACCCATCAAAGACAACTTTTAGTTTTCTATCAGTAAGATAACTTTCAAACCATTTGTACAAATTACAAGACATGTCATATTTGTTTAACATATATAAAAGACCATGATGCCAGACTCTATCAAAGGCTTTGAATATATCACGAAATATCTTATATCCATTACTTTATAAATATATTATCCATAATTACATTATATATTGATATTTATTGATTTATTATAGAGCCTCTATGTTGAAATCCAGATCGGCGCTCTCTGATAATATGATGTTTGATTACAAAGTTAAAGACATTCTTAAATATTATGTTTTTCTAATATCTTACTTAAAATGGATGCTATTGGATTTGTTCTATAATTCTTTGGATTATCAATAACACCTTTACCTTAATAGAGAGTTGAACATTAACAGACTTCCAAGGCGTTTAGAAAAGTGCCAGAAGTAATAGTTTAATTTAAGAGAATTTTCAGAGGTAAAGTTTTAGACAGAACAAAGTTTTTAATTAATATTTCAGGTTCAGGAGACTTACTATTAGAAGTAACTGGACTTGATAAACTATATTTTGATCTGATCTTGTAATTGTACAAAGTTTGATATGACTAAGGGGAAATAACTCCACAGCACACAATTGTGAACATTGTTAGTATCCTTAACAGCGTTAGAAATAGAAGAAAATACAGCATTAATAGCATCTGCTTTATCCAATGGATGAATCAAAATATCATTACCAACTTTAAAAGAATGAAACGATTTTATTTTTATTGGAAAGACCACATAAGAACTCAGCAATATTCCACTACTTACAACGTGTAACAGTCTTATCTGCAAGAGAGTTTCATAACATGTGTATATTATTTATGTTACCTGATGGATTTACTATTGTTTCTTTGTAAAAAGAATTGGAATTTAAAATGTAGAATGATTTATAAAACCCATGATTTGTATTATTAAGAAAACTTTCAAGTGCACGGACTATTTGACAAATCAGAGGAAGAATACAATTGAAAGTGGACAAATCAGTGGGAATAAGTTGACAAATCACATGAAGAGCAGTTAGGTTTCACAAGATAAACACCCTTTCCTATTGGCATATGATATCTTTGCTTTAAATAACGTTTTACCTATTTTAAAAGGTTATAGTATTCTCTTCATAAAACAAAATTAATACTAATCTAATGGAGCTGCCTCTTTGTTAAGCATTGAGATTGTAATATGTAATGTGCTATATTATGTCCATGTTTGTACCATGGTGTATGTTACTGTTTTGGGAGAGGACTTATATAGGCTTTGCCTGCTGTCCAATCCTATTGTCCTTGTGTCAATAAAATGTTTTGAAATGAAAATGAAATGAATGTAAAATGGACAAAGTACGGTGATATTGGGACAATACGGGTACACAGACAGACAACAAAATATACGTAAACAAAAGTAACGGATTGGATACACCGGATCACAATATAGGTAGCCTAGATTATGATGCGTATTACTTAGCTTGATAGATAGGGTCTAGTAAGTAATATCGACGGTAGAATACAATATAGGTACTGGATACTAACAAACAAATGTTCGTTGAATGATTATTACTAGAAATAGATAATTGTCAAGTAGTAATAACGACAGTACAGACAAGTAAATTGTCGAGTTTTCGAGTATACATGTATAGAGCACATTAACTAGCCATGTTATATACTACATTGTATTATCAATTCATGTATAACAGGGGCGCTTTCAAGAAATTCAAAAAGAAGTGAGCACCTATATCAAGAAAATTGGTTACCAGCCCAAATCGGTGGTGTTTGTGCCAATCTCTGGATGGCATGGGGATAACATGATCGAGCCAAGTACTAAAATGTCGTGGTTTAAAGGATGGGCCATTGAAAGAAAAGATGGTAACGCAAGTGGCAGGACCCTTTTACAAGCTATTGATTCGATACTTCCACCTGCTCGCCCAACGGATAGGCCCCTACGTTTGCCTCTTCAGGATGTTTATAAGATTGGAGGTAAGAATATCAACAAACTTCTTAAATCATTTGATACTTTATGTTCCAGTTAAGAAATAAATGATTGAAAATCAACACAAAACAATTGCAAAATATGACATGCTTGCAATAAGACAAATCTTAATGTCTATCAATGGAAAATATTTTGAAAATAAGATTGAAGAAATCTTCCTTATTTGTTGCAAATTTTATGAAAAATGTTTTAATCTAAGAAAATAATTGGATAGATAGTTCTCATGTAGCTTAACATGTAACACACAATCAAAAGCATGTTGTATGCATTTTGAAAATAGATCCCCCCTGTCGTTCTTTGAAATCTCAACAAGGCGATGTATTACCATTACCACTGTCCAGTTACTAAACATTCAACGTAAACCTTTGGGTAAAATGTACAATCATTTTTTTAATCTAGTAAACGTCAGGAGTAAGACACGGTCACGATGTTGCAGCTGATCTCTTAGATGTAACGTAAAGAACGTTATAATTAAGAAGATTTTTCGTCTGTAGGTATTGGAACTGTTCCGGTGGGAAGAGTAGAGACTGGAATAATCAAACCAGGAATGGTGGTCACATTTGCTCCACAAAATCTGACAACGGAAGTTAAATCTGTGGAAATGCACCACGAGTCATTGAGTGAAGCATTTCCAGGAGACAACGTTGGATTTAACGTAAAGAATGTCTCTATCAAGGAGATCAAACGTGGAAACGTAGCCGGGGACAGCAAGAATGACCCGCCAAAGGGAGCGGAAAGTTTCTCCGCTCAGGTCAGATTTTTTTTTTTTTTTTTGCAAAAGTCTTAGATCTTTATTAATTCACGAATGTGCTACTATGCTTTTCACGAGATTAATTTAAAGATTCGTGATGAAATTCATTTAGAACATAAAGCTTAGCAACCTACAGAGGAAAAAGAAGTAGCGTTCTTACATTTTCTTTCCTCTTTCTGACTTTTTCTTTCTAGCTTTCTTGAGGCTGCTTTAATATGGAACGTTCAGCATGGGGCGTTTGGGCCTTAGCATTTTGTTCGAAGCGTTCCGTTCATCACCCTTCAGCCCTGAGCGTTTGGCTCTGAACTCTTGGCATTGAGTGTTCAGCATTGATGGCCCTGAGCGTTTGGTCGTTAGCGTTTAGTCCTGAGCGTTCCGTGCCCGGAACATTCGGTATTTAGTGTTCAGTCCTGAGCGTTCGGCCCTTAGTGTTTGGTCCTGAACTCTCGTTTCTGTCCCGAGGTCATTACAAACCAAGGTCATTAGAATGGCACTTTCTTCTTAACGCATCATAACTGTTTGAAACGTCAATTTTATAGGCAGCTAATTCGTTGTGATAACTTTGTCATTTCTTATTTACGCATTTTTAAAAAAATGAATCAATAAATCAGTCAAAATATCAATTTGCAGGTGATCATCCTCAACCACCCGGGTCAGATCAACGCTGGCTACAGCCCCGTTCTTGATTGTCACACTGCCCATATCGCCTGCAAGTTTGCCGAAATAACCGAGAAAATTGATCGCCGATCTGCTAAAGTTTTAGAAGAAAATCCAAAATTTGTAAAGTCAGGCGACAGCTGCATCGTTGAGATGATTCCATCAAAGCCGATGTGCGTGGAGAGTTTCTCCGCGTACGCTCCTCTAGGCCGCTTTGCTGTTCGTGATATGAAGCAAACTGTTGCTGTGGGGGTCATCAAATCGGTAAAAAAGAAGGAGGTCTCGGGTAAAACGACCAAAGCTGCTGTTAAAGCAGGAGGCAAGAAATAAACCAGTCCTCAACACTGGTAGTGGTCATCTGTTTCAGAAAATTAGTTTAATTAAGACAATTAAACACCTATTTCTTTTCATTTTAAAGGGCCTAAGCTTCAAGTAGTATGTATGAATATATATTATCCTGTAAATTCCTTAAAAAATCGATGTAAAGATTCGACACGTTCAGAAAATAAGGAAGCAATTGCCTGGACGATTGAATTTGATCGATATTTGTATTACCATTTCCTTTCTTGCAAACATTTTCAATGTTAATTTCTTAAATTTAAGGCGTTTTAGAATAACATTTTTTTCCAAATCGTGATTATTGAAAAACAAGGATAAGAATAGTTCCAATATCTGTATATGTTTTGTGGAACCAAGCATATTATAGTTCAAATGAAAACTTAATCTGTAATAATTTTGTTCTGGCGGTATTATTTTTTTATTTTTATTATCATCAATCAAAACAAACTTGTATTGATATTACATTATAAAAAGATTAAAAACATGACCATACAATGGAAATAAAAAAATAATGCAGAACGTTTTGTGAATGTTCTCTGTATCATATAAAGGAGGGGGATATTTTATTTTTCAACATGCTGCTTCGTCTTTTCCCTGTCGTAATAGCCTCACATGACTCCTGCTTTCATTTAAAATTGATCAGCGGACTCAAGAGGGAAACTTTGCAGAAACATACATATATAAGTCAGCGGAACTGGACTAAACTGAACACCTTACTCTGGAGATTTCTGTTTTAACCCTCTGCTCTGAAATTATACAAACATTATTGTTTGTTAATAAGACTATCGGTATAATCCACAGGTGCTTACATATAAACGTTAATCAAAAAATAAAATGATATGGCACGGGTCTGTGTTTGTGAAAACTTCGCAACGAGTGAAACGGCACCCCACCTCACTTCAATCGACTGAAAAACTCATTTATTCTAACTAACACAATGCATGCTATATACGTCGGTCACCAAGAAACATTGATCTTTAACCTATAGTATAAATAAATACGATTTGTAACATCCAAATCACAATAATCCGTGCAAGCGTTGCTGAATCCCTCCTTCAGAACATCATTTTGCAAGTTGCTCCCTCAGCCTGTCCAGATTTCTCATTTATATACGGGCTTGAAAGACCATGCGTTTATATACTAGTTTATCGGATGTCACCAGGTGCCCGGGGTCATTTATACTGTTTTTACAGTTACAGAACATTATGTAAGAAATCACACATTTGATAAGATGACACGGTATTGATGTCAGTGATGAGATCACCTTTCATTTTCTTCAACTACATAACTTTGGTAGCTAAAACTGTGTTTTGAAATCGAACGTCTGCATGCTCAAATGTAATTTTCCTTATAGTCTATACATTTAGGTAAATGTCCCCGATTAAGACCCTTTAAGTTGTTCGCCACTAACCAGCAGTTATTAAAATTTGAGAAGGATAATAACTGATTTAATATATTCTTTTCAAACTGAACTTGTCATCTATGTATGATTATGCCTGCCTTCAATTAAAAAAGTGTAGTAATATATCACTAAATAAATATACACCAATGTATAAATACATAAGCAAATGACGGCCACACAGGTCTGCCCTGATTTAATACTTTTGCATGATGGAAACACAATCCCAAAAATATTAATCTGCACCGTAGCATGCGTGATCGTTGTGATTCATGCGCGGAAAGTCACTATGTCTCCTTCACATTTGGAGAGTTCCGAAACAAGGGAAACAAATCCTGTGGTCATTACAAGATTCGTCCCCGCTATATAAAAGACACTTAAATATAGAATTTATATAGTCACTGATTTTCGAAATACAGTGTATACAATTAAATTATTTTTTCAAACTGGAATTTCAGTGCTGTAGCACAGAACATCATCTCTGAAGAGAGAAGGTCCTTTAAAATTTCTGCCACCGCGCATAGTCCTTGATATCATCCATTTTGTCCTCTTCTTCTCTCTTTCGAGAAATGGAATCCTCATCGTCAGTAGCCGTTCCCATGCCGTTATTTGAGACACTTACATATTCATCTTCTTCGCACCTTTCCTCAATTGTCTCTGATACTGTGTATGTAGCAGTACGAAAAAGAACGTTTCGCAATCTGACCATCCACAACGGTAGGTCCCTGTCCATGCACCGTTTCAATTTATCTTGATGCTTCATAAGCTCTGTACCTTTTCGACCTCGGGCATTGGAAAGTGGCGGTCAACTTTCAATTAACACGTATTACCCTTTCCCTTATTTTTGTTTTTAGTAGGACATGACAAGCTAGTTCCCCATATCGACGGTAAGTATTGTCTTTCAAGTCAATTCTACATTTGTGTGCCCGCAGAAAGTACATCCCAAATAACAGGCCGTCATTGCTATCACATACCATGTGTAAAACTTGCCGTCAAATATTTCAGTCGGAGCCTACAATTCGAATTTAGACTAGCACCTGTAAGGATGATCTGTTCCTCCGCCTCGCAGCCAAATTCCATTTTCTTAGCAAGAGATAAGCTCATCACCGTACCTTGAGCAGTTGTATCCATAACCGCCAACACTTTTATTTATGATTCCAATCTCAGTCACCAGACTAACAGACTATTCCCAATAATTGACAGATCCTCAGCGGTTTTCTTAGGACAATATTTCTAAATTGTCTATAATGTAAACACTGATCAGGGCGGAGAACTCACTGGGGATGCTGATCTATCACGTGACCTTTTTGTCTCTGCATTGTCAGATTTGCTGACAAAATCTTTCATCAGTTTAACAATCTCGCTCATTTCTGTTGAAGATGATTCTACCTTCCGAGCATCGTATTTTTGATCATCATCATGGCCGTACACTTCATCCTCAAAGTTTCCTGGCGTGCTATATATGCAGGTTTGGACCAATTTCAGAACTTTTTGTTATTGACTGCCTCCTTAACATATTTCAGTGCCTTACAAATAAATTTAGGATTCTTGCTCATGGCGATGATTACTGCATCATTGTCACTGCATGCTCTCAAGAAAGCTTCGACAGTAATCTGATGAATGATCTCTTCAGATGCGCTACGTAGACCATCCATGCCAAAAACGTTAACACTCTGCGATAATTCAGCTAGGCTTTCAACCACTTTCCGCTTGATGAACTGAATCTGTGAAGTCAAAAACCTGGTGCTTTACCGATGAATCTGAGTGTTTCGTATATTTTGGAGTTTATGGAGATGGAAAGGTTATACGGCTGAACGACGGCGCAGGAAACGGAAGTAAAAAAAAACTGGTGTCGAGTGAAAGGCATTTTTCTGATCTTAATTTTGCTCTGGTTTCTTTTCTCTTAACAAATGTTTCTATCAGGAACACAACATGATCAGCAACAGATTTAAAATCAGTTCGCTTCTTCTCAGGGTATCTTTATGAGGTAGTAAATAAACTGATTCCATTCTGTTACCACCAACTTTCCGTAAGGTAGTAAATAAAACTGATTCCATTCTGTTACCACCAACTTTCCGTAAGGTAGTAAATAAACTGATTCCGACAACGGAAAATTGCTACAAAATACATTGACTATTCAATTTAATTATTTAACAGGACGCTGGCATTTGTAAACACTAACTGTAACCGGATTACAAAGAGGTGTGTAAATCATGAAATAAAACTGTGCATAATCAATTCAGAAAATATGACTGATCGGTGAACAGAACAAATAATGATATCATTTTCTTTCAATTTCTATTGAGAACCAGATGTTAACACAAAATTCAATTTACAAAAGGTATGTCGTATGTTAATGAAATAAAAACTCAACAGATTGGAATATACTTTTCATGCATGATATTTGCATAAAAATTCTTTGATTAAAATAATATATGCATAAGTAAACGTTTTAGTCAATATATAAAACAGTTTTTTGAGATCTTGAAGTCTGATACTTGTTATCAATTTTTGTTTTTATGACTCCCTTCCAATGTCTATAGCTTTGTGTGTTTTAATTTGGGTCAGTGTATATCTATATTTGGTGTGCTTAAAGACAAAACAAAACTAGTACATGCTATTTCAACTAATACAATACAAATATTATGAATGTTCAGAACACTCTAGGTAACTACAATCGGTATGTAAAGAATTTCACAACCCTTGGTGTATATAATAATAAAAACTATGTCACTGGGACGTGTTTTTATTATGTAGGTTTTCTGGCTCCTTTAATAATATAAGAGTACACTTGTTCATGTCCCTGTGGTCAGTTTCATTGATACCATATGATATAATAAGAAAGATATTGCACAGACGTTGGAAATTTCGACAGTAAATTGACATTGATGCAATATGAACAATACAGGTACAAAGGTACGGCTAATTGATCGCGATCCACGGTGATGACAATAGAAAATAACAAACCGAACCTGATGTGTCGACAGAACACGTCAAGATTTCCACTCATGAAGATCAGTATTCTAATGAATTTATATATAAATTCAAGAATTGCCTTTCGTCCGATGTGCATCGGGATTGTGCATCGGGATTTTAGATGACGTCAATTGTTAACCTCCGCAAGAACGTAAGATATAATTGAAAGGGTTGAAATGTGCTCTTTATACTAGTGAAGGTTCTAATACTCGAAGACTGTAGTAAATGCATATGTCAATTTGGTAACACCTGTAAAGTTAAGCTCTGTGTACAATACACGTGATTATTCCGCGACGAATTATCAGTGTCACAGGGTCAATAAATAGAACCATGAAATTAAACGATGTTTGAGACGACCCCAATTCAGCAATAGTTCGTGTCCGAGTCGCCAGTCTACCTGAACAACGTCTAATAACTCTTATATTATTATATCATATGGTATCAATGAAATTGACCACAGCAATAGTTCGTGTCCGAGTCGCCAGTCTACCTGAACAACGTCTAATAGCATAAGATCTAACCTCCAGGAAAAAATACGAAGCATAAAAAAGTTTCGCCAATTCAGGTCAACTGAAATAAGCATTGTAATTGCTTTTGTCCATCGTCGTGAGTCTTCTGTCGCCTGCCGGTAAAGCATCAGAGCCAATGTCGACAAATAATTACCAAAGTTGTCAATGATATGGTCTCTACTCATTCGCGCAGTTGGCTGTAGCACCATATATCGTAAAAAGGGGCATATGATTCGTGGTCCGACTGGGAAGTTGTTGACAAGGAAAGCAATCTGGATACACTAATACTAAACAGAGACAGTCTCTCGCACATCTATGACCAATTGTTAAACAAAACGTAGCCGATTCGACTACAGTACATCACATATACTTGTACATTTTTAATTTAATTTGAGGTTGATAATGCAGTCATCGAAACACCACAAATATTTACATTACCAAGTATTGAAACAACCTTTTCTCAATAACCAAAAGACTCAGGATAAAGATAATGGGCCAGTACCATGCACGAATGAATGATTATCGTTTGGCCTTGACTTGCTTTAAAAGTCATGGAGATCGAATATGGTAAATCATTTTTTTCCGAATTAGCAAGAGAGCTAGGGCAATGATAGTAAGTACTCTTAAATTTTAATAAATAAATTATCAGCTTAGCATCTACATAAAGGACGTGTCAATTCAAGGAGACCTTAGTATCAGGTAAAGGATACAGGCCCATAGAGTCTGTTGATAAATATGTATTTTTATTTTTTTTTTATAACTGGACAATAATTTGT
>NC_047028.1:37030664-37081397 GCF_902652985.1 Pecten maximus | reverse complement strand
CACCCTAATATTCTCTGTCACCCCTAGGGTGTGATTTCTCTGTCACCCCCTAGGGTGTGATATCTATGTCAACCCCTAGGATGTGATTTCTCTGTCACCCTGTATGGTGTGATTTTTCTGTCAATCCCTAGGGTATGATTTCTGTCAGCCTGTAGGGTATGATTTCTCTGTCAGCCCCTAGGGTGTGATTTCTCTGTCAATCCCTAGGGTATGATTTCTCTGTCACCCTGTATGGTGTGATTTTTCTGTCAATCCCTAGGGTATGATTTCTGTCAGCCTGTAGGGTATGATTTCTCTGTCATCCCCTTAGGGTGTTCTTTCTCTGTCACCCTCTAGGGTGTGATTCCTGCCACTATTAATTTCTAGATTTTTTATATTCGAATTTACTTCTTTCTATTTCCCTATAACTGTTCAAAATTAACATATCATAAATAACATTTGCAAGATTTTCTTTAGATTTTTCAAGTGCATATTTGTAGGACTTTCTCTCTGTATAAATGATTTTCAGATAGAAAGAACATCACAGCCTTTTTACCGCTTCTTTATTTTGCAATATTCCCCAAGAGTGAAAACGTATCAAAAGACTTTACCTTATAACAGCTAGATCACCTACGTACTGGGATGAAGAAATGGAATGAGGAGTTTGAGTTTGATACAGTGTATTGATTTATTGCAAAAAATGTTAGAATACTAGAATTGTTACCGCAATTTCCAGTGACTAACACTGTTCATTTCAAAACAAATATAATTTCACGTCGCTTTGAGTCTCAATACACATATACAGTCATCAACAACGATGTACTAGTCCAGAACATATAAGGAACAGTAAAATGAAACATCAACATAAGATATAAAAGCTTGAAAATAACTGGAGAGATTGGAAACCTATCCTGGAAATATACTTCTTTTAATGAATCCCAGACCTTTTTCATTCCTTGTACTTCTGCATCTGCATGTAATAAAAGGCAACTCTGTCTGTCTGTCTGTCTGTCTGTCTGTCTGTCTCTCTCTCTCTGTCTTTCTATCTCTCTCTCTCTCTCTCTCTCTCTCTCTCTCTCTCTCTCTTTTAAATATCGTCTTATCATGTATTGCGAAAACAAAGACAGTCTCAAAATCTTTTATCTGAAGGCATTATACGAACTACATAAATTTCACGGAAAACCTTTGAATAAGAGCAGGTGTTCTGACAACGCCCATTTCCACACTCCTTAACCCCCGTCTCCTTCTCACAAAAACGCACATACCCTCCCTCCCCACTCACACACATACATGTACACCATACCATACACATTTACCCCGTCTCTCTACCTCACAAACGCACATACCCTCACTCCCTCCCCGTCTCTCTCTCTCTCTCTCTCTCTCTCTCTCTCTCTCTCTCTCTCTCTCACACCCACACACACACACACACACACACACACACACACACACACACACACACACACACACACACACACAATGACACCCTCGTACACAAACACATACAAAATATGTTTACAGCTTAGACAAAATGTAAGTAGACCATTGGAAGTTCTTATGTACATGTGTATGCCATCTAAGTGTAAAGAACATTTAAGTTTTAGTGTGAAAGCTTTCGGAATAATTTTTGAGATTTTGAGGATATTTCGAGTTTTACCAATTTAACACGAACATAATCTAAATACTGTATCATCTGTCTCTAGAATATGGAATTAAGTATAAAATCAATCTTTACAATTTTTGTCTGTAGGGATTTCTAATTCAATTTTTCAAATTGAAGGGATATAATTTGGTATAATAATACTAAAACCTCATTGGCTTATGAACACCTGAGATGTAACATACATAATAGAGAGTACAGTTCACAAGCCCCCAATTCAGTCTACAGTGGTAGAGAGCAAGAGGTCGCATTTGCGATCACCAGGGCAGATTGTAAGAATGGTAGTCACTAAGGCTACCTGGCTCTAGTATCTTTGTACTTTTTTGAGGAGTCACAATGTAATATATGATGCATTGCATTTACCCTATTGTTATGTTATGCTGCCTTGGGGGTTAATACATTTTATGTTTCTCTAAAACCAGGACCATAAGTTGTTTACTATTCCGAAATTTTATAATTGATGATGATACTCACAAACAGGGTCATGATATAAATGATCGTTTTTGTTTCAAACCCCCTGTGATCTAAGCTTTAATTGATATGATTCCAAGTCCAGGTACTACCACACAAGGTTGTATTCAAATGACAGGATGTTTGTTGATATTTTCGTGTTCTTAGTATTCTTGTTTTGCAGTATTTCCTGTATTTCGTTGGTGTTTTCTGTGCATCTGCAATTCACAACCAACCGGAAGTTGAATTGATTTTGAGTATTAGGTATGGCTTGATTATGATGTCAGTATATATGTCATTTCCTTTGTTCTCATCTCAGGACAATTTCTACCCAACAACCAAGTGGCCCGGAACGACTGGCTACAGGGTTTGTTCAAATGAATGACCTCGACCTACTTTTGAAAAAACAAGTTCAAATTTGTTAAAACAAAGAAAGAAAAAACACCACGACTTCTACTCAATAACCAAAACACATCAGATTAAGATATTAGGCCAGTATAATGAGATCAAGTGCAAATTTTGTTAAAATGAATTACATTCACTTACTTTCTAGGTCATTGGGGTCAAATGCATTGAAATTTCAATTACGGAAAAAATTAAGGACATGATACATGATATTATACCAGTCGCGCGCTGGAATAAAAAAAATACTCTGATTATTATCAAATCTTTCACAACCTATAGCGTGTCACCGCCTGTCTTGGTAACATATCTATGATAGGTATCCGGAGTATTATACTGTCAGTAATTATTGCTAAACACGAAGAACATGATTCCCTCTTTGTGATGATCCAAGAGTTATGTTGATATACAGAGAAATTTGTTTACTTAAATAGAAGTTCCGTAGCACGATGTATAGTAATTATACAGCTCGAAATATGATACAACCTGGATACGATTCAAGACAAACGTCATTATTTTTGTTACTTTGATAACGTTAAGATACTGCTTAACTCGATATAAAAAATCCGTTGGTAAAACTAAGATAAGCTTTACCTAGTTACCTCGAACATGTGGGATATCTCGAAGTGTTTATGCTACTACTAACTTTGATATCAATAGATTCCAGTGTACAATACAAAAGACACTCGAATAGCAGCACCCTTAAATGAACAATTTAGTGTCATATACAGTTTATCCAGATGTTTAATAAGGAAAAAATCATTATTGGACACATTGCTGTTGATAGAGTTAAAAAGTATCAAATCACAGAAGGAACGCCATTATTAGATAGCCAAGTTTCGTCTGGAACAACCGCAAAAATATTTATTCCGTGAAATTTAATAGCGAAAAAGTAATGAACGATTTCTTGTTTTTTATTTATTTACATTGGCAAACAATATCCAGCAATTCACTCTGTGATTGTGTTAAAGTTCAAATAGATGTCTATCATAGAGATGCATACTGATATCCTTCATACTACTCGAACAAGTGACTCCATGTTAAGTTAGGCATTCCGAAATTGCATCCCAGCTGTTGAATGGAATTTGAGCAAATGCGAAACTTAATATTTTGTTGGTATTTTTTATCATACACCTACTGTATATGGTATAAATTGGAACACGGTGTTCCTTTCATCATACCTGGATTCAGTGTTCATACATAGGTCTCGTGCATTGCGAAGGGAATTTTTATAAGATTTTTTTTTTCACAAATATATCCTCTGATTATTATCAAACTTTACACAACTTACAGCTTGTCACTGTCTTTCTCGGTATCATATCGATGAAAGGTACCCGGAGTTTTAAACAGTCAGTAATTATTGCTATACACGAAGCATAGGATTCCCCCTTTGTGATGATCCAAGAGCTATATATACAGATAAATTTGTTTACTAAAATAGAAGTTACGTAGCATGTTGTATAGTAATTATACAGCTCGAAATATGATACAACATGGAGGCAAATGAAAGCAAACTTTGTATTTTTACTTTGTTAACACTATGAAAGTGCTTAACTCGATGTAAAAAAATAGTTCCGATGGTAAAATTAAGATACACCTTGACCTACTTACCCCCGGATACCTTGGATATCTCGAAGATTTTAGGACTAACTTCGATATTAAGAGATTCCAGTGTACAGTTGAATTACAAAAGTTTCTCCAATTACGTCACCTTGAATGATCAGTTTAGTGTCATATACAATTCATCCAAATGACAAATAAGAAAAAGTCCTTATTGGACTCATTACTGATGATAGAGTTAACAAAAAGCGTCAAATGACATAAGGGACGTTATTATTGGATAGCTATAGACTTGGTTGGGCAAAATTAATTACTATTTCTGGCAACCTCGGAATGCTAGTTCCATTTAACATTTGATTCAATACTCTCGAACAAGGTCCGTCAATCGCTACACACTAATTTAGCGAACTTTGGTTCCCTCAAACAAATATTAGATACATGATTAAACATGATAATTAAACCCCATGAACTACTTCCGTCTGGGACAACCGCTAAATATGTATACCGTGAAATCTAATAGATATAGAGAAATGAACAAGTTTTTTGTTTTTGTTTTGTTTTTTTTATTTTTTTATTGTGGCAAACAACATCGAGCAATTCAGTCCGGCCTCGCTAGCTATTATGATTATTTAAAAATCTCTCAGGAAAAGAAGCTGCTAGGTCGTTTACAAGGGTTTTTTTTAAAGTAGCATGACACAACAACCCTGGAACTCGAACGTGTCTTAGACGTTATGGTTCATTATCATTGCGTGAGATGAATACATCGTTGTTGTATTTTATCTGTGAAGATATGTCAAGGCAAAAAGATAAATTTATCACCAAACCATCATGCATGACGTAAGTATTCATTATAATTACAAACCAAATATAAAGTACAATATGTAGAAGTGGTTAAAAAGTTAATGATTTATCCGTGACGCAACGATACGTGAAAGTGGAGAGTGGAGGTGAGGAGAAATACCCTATAGTTTAGTGGTAGGATGTTTGCCTTGAGAGCGAGACAGACTTTGTTAATTAAACATCTTAATAAACATTCATCACAACATATGATGGACCCATGATAATCTGGCCTTTGAGCTTGCGGTTTACATTATTCAAAAATACGGAGCTAAATTAAACCTGTTTACAGACTACCGATCCCGAATAAGAACAAAACCAGAAAATTGAAGAGCATTTGCATATTGTATAAATAGCATCCAGTGAAACATAAATCTAATTCTACCTCAACATTCTTTGTTATTCCACTCTCGGGTCATTATAAAAATGTGCAGATTGATTGATTAATATCTGTTATATACCACTAGTGGTATACGACTTTCCGGACTTTTAATGGTGGAGAAGTTGAACTTTGACCGGAACTACTTTTTTCTCGCGTGCTTTGTTTCCACATTGTTGTCCCACGTGCTTGTTTGTTTATGGCGTCTGCTGTCAATATATACATTGTCAACATGACTACTGTGAACAAAGATATAGTTAATATTGGTGACAGCCAGGTTATGCAGTGGGGGAAGGGGTTATCAAGGCAATCTTAAAAACAGATGGAAATTTGGACTCGGAACAGATGAATCATCACAGCAGCTAATTATATCCAAACAAAAACATTACAAAAGTCACTCGCCACAGCTTATGTTCTGAGAAACTTTTGAAAATGATTAACTCAGTGAAATAAAATATATTTTCAACAACCCCTCGTTGTGTAACCTCTATTTATATACCCTTGTTTAGCATATGAAATATCCCAAAAACACACTTACAAATACCATGCTATGATTGTTTGCCAATTCAATCACACACACATATATTGTCTAAAAGTGCAATGGTTGAGTTAAACGTCGGTAATTGATGTGGCAATTATTTTCAAAAAGGAAAATCGTTATTCAAAAAAAAAAAAAGCATGGATGTCTTCAATATGACAAGAATACTGAGTATTGTCAAACCATTAAATGTCCTCTATCGGCCGCCTCTAGCTATTGCTAAGGCTATTAACAAGCCCCTCCATGTATGAAGACCCTTGACCGCTGAAAAAATTGTCTAAAAGATATAATGGTGACCTTGATTCAACAACCCTGACAATCGAGTTCCTTTATGAGTGTGATTTCCCTACATAAAAAGTGTATCCTCTCCTCAGGGACAAACGTGATACCCAAAGGTCATGAACTTAACAATTTCACCTGAATGAGTAATGTTATATAATTTAAAATTGTTCAAGTGTTTAAATTCTTAAGATTCTTCCTACAACCACTGAACATTTACAGTTTTGACCTTTTACATGACAAATCCATTTAATATCTTCCATATAACAAAATATTTCCTTTTAAATCATGTGAGTTTAACCTCTTTAACATGTACATTTAACTCGGAATAGCGTTTTAAGGTACTTCTTAATCTGTAATTGCAAAATACTAATTTTTTCACCCCCTTTTCAGATATAACGCTTCATATAAAAGGTTATGTTATGAAATATTTTAAATATATAGCTGATGAAAAGAAAAAAACAATCTTTGTTAAACTGTCATAAAAATGGAAGGTCAGTGTGCTTCTTTCTTTGTCCCATTGTCATTTGTAATATTTTTCATCATTTAGAAGTCAGAATTTAAAAAAATGTATACTCGAAATCTAAAAATAGATAAATAAAAATAAAACTACACTATTTTCACCTCGTTCTATATTATTTTCATTGGATTGAACATTGCAAAGTTGTAAGCTTGCTACAATAAAAAATGACCACACACTGATAATCTAATTATAATTCTAAAGTCAAAATGCTAAAGTTTGGTCTTTCTAGAAAGGCAAGAATGCACATTATAACATGCCTGCCGAATTGGTATTTCATTTAAAATTCTTGTTTTAAGATTTGTTTTTGCTTATTAGATTGACCATATTTCGGTAAATATTACAAAAACGCCCTCACACAAGATCAAAACGAGACTTGAACGTGATTGCAACACAGGAGGAGAACAATTCTATTCACGTTCAAGGAATTCCGATATCTATTCAGCAAAAAGTAGTCAAAAGTGTGATTTTCCAAATTTTGAAATTTTAGTCAAGCTCACTTCTTTTCCCCTCCCCTCAATACCCTTACGTGTGTGTGGTGGGGGCATCAAATTCAAAACTTGTTGAACGTTGGCCATGAAAGTAACGACAAGAATTAGAAGATATGAGTTTTTTACAGCCGCATATCATGACATATAATTGGAATTTTCTGAGCTGAACAAAATAAACTTTATACTGGTCTGTTAACACGCTAAGCTATTTATTTGTTTATTTTGAACTAATTAAATGTGTTAACTTCATAAATAAGAGAAGATGTGTTAATAGTAATCGATGTCAATATCTAGAAAACAGGAGCCGCCATACAAATTCGGTGAGCTAGGATACAGGAAACAACACGTAACACCGAGATACAAAACTACAAAGATTTATTGATTCATTTTATTACTTTATTGTTTGTTAAATAAGCTGTTGTTAACGTAAGTTTTGTTTTGCTTACACACCAGGAGATTCATTCCCTGGAGCAAAGGCACCACAAACACACTAGTGGATTCACATAATGGAGGAAAGGTACCACATACACACTAGGGGATTCACATCGTGGGGGAAGGTACCGCATACACACCAGGGGATTCACATCATGGAGGGAAGGTACCACATACACACCAGGGGATTCACATCATGGAGGGAAGGTACCACATACACACCAGGGGATTCACATCATGGAGGGAAGGTACCACATACACACCAGGGGATTCACATCATGGAAGAAAGGTACCGCATACATACAAGGGGATTCACATCATGGAGGGAAGATACCGCATACACACCAGGGGATTCACATCATGGAGGGAAGGTACCACATACACACCAGGGGATTCACATCATGGAGGGAAGGTACCACATATACACCAGGGGATTCACATCATGGATGGAAGGTACCACATACACACCAGGGGATTCACATCATGGATGGAAGCTTCCACATACTCACTAGGGGATTCACATCATGGAGGGAAGGTACCACATACACACCTGGGGATTCACATCATGGAGGGAAGGTACCACATACACACCAGGGGATTCACATCATGGATGGAAGCTTCCACATACTCACTAGGGGATTCACATAATGGAGGAAATGTACCTTATACACACTAGGGGATTCACATCATGGACGGAAGGTACCACATAATTATACACCAGGGGATTCACATCATGGATGGAAGCTACCACATACACACTAGGGGGTTCACACCCTGGAGGGAAGGTACCTTATACACACTAGGGGATTCACACCCTGGTGGGAAGGTACCTTATACACACTAGGGGATTCACACCCAGGAGGGAAGATACAAACATCTGAGGTGGAGCTGTGGCCTAATGAGGTCAAACTAATTTCTCTCCTGTTTTCTGTCCATTATTGTCACTCTGATATACTGAGTGAATTGTTAGGTGAATTGTAATGTAAAACCAGTACAAGCTGGTCAAAAAAAAAGAGATATGTGCGATTGGGGCGGCTTGAGCTTATAGTATAGTATAGTATGTGTCACAGGTAAATACCAGCTGGTGTATCACAGGTAAATACAAGCTGGTGTGTCACAGGTAAAAACCAGCTGGTGTATCACAGGTAAATACCCGCTGGTGTGTCACAGGTCAATACCAGATGATGTATCACAGGTAAATACCAGCTGGTGTGTCACAGGTAAATACCAGCTGATGTATCACAGGTAAATACCAGCTGGTGTGGCACAGGTAAATACCAGCTTGGATGGCACAAGTAAATACCAGCTGATGTATCACAGGTAAACACCAGCTGGTGTGTCACAGGTAAATACCAGGTGATGTATCACAGGTTAATACCAGCTGGTGTGTCACAGGTAAATACCAGCTGATGTATCACAGGTAAATACCAGCTGGGATGGCACAGGTAAATACCAGCTGATGTATCACAGGTAAATACCAACTGGAGTGTCACAGGTAAATACCAACTGGAGTGTCACAGGTAAACACCAGCTGGTGTGTCACAGGTAAATACCAGCTGTAGTGTCACAGGTAAATACCAGCTGGTGTATCACAGGTTAATACCAGTTGGTGTGTCACAGGTAAATACCAGCTGATGTATCACAGGTAAATACCAGCTGGTGTGTCACAGGTAAATACCAGCTGATGTATCACAGGTAAATACCAGCTGGTGTGTCACAGGTAAATACCAGCTGTGGTGTCACAGGTAAATAACAGTTGATGTATCACAGGTAAATAACAGCTGGAGTGTCACATGTAAATACCAGCTAGTGTGTCACAGGTAAATATCAGCTGGTGTGTCACAGGTAAATATCAGCTGGTGTGTCACAGGTAAATACCAGCTGGAGTGTCAAAGGTAAATACCAGCTGGTGTGTCACAGATTAATACCAGCTGGGATGGCACAGGTAAATACCAGCTGGTGTGTCACAGGTAAATACCAGCTGGTGTGTCACAGGTAAATACCAGCTGGAGTGTCACAGGTAAATACCAGCTGGAGTGTCACAGGTAAATACCAGCTTGGGTGTCACAGGTAAATATCCGCTGGTGTGTCACAGGTAAAAACCAGCTGGTGTGTCACAGGTAAATACTAACTTGAGTGTCACAGGAAAATACCAGCTGGAGTGTCACAGGTAAATACCAACTTGAGTTTCACAGGTAAATATCAGCTGGTGTGTCACAGGTAAATACCAGCTGGTGTGTCACAGGTAAATACCAGCTGGTGTATCACAGGTAAATACCAACTTGAGTGTCACAGTTAAATACCAGCTGGAGTGTCACAGGTAAATACCAGCTGGTGTGTCACAGGTAAATACCAGCTTGGGTGTCACAGGTAAATACCAGCTGGTGTGTCACAGGTAAATACCAGCTGGTGTGTCACAGGTAAATACCAGCTGGAGTGTGACAGGTAAATACCAGCTGGTGTGACACAGGTAAATACCAACTGGAGTGTCACAGGTAAATATCAGCTGGTGTGTCACAGGTAAATACCAGCTTGGGTGTCACAGGTACATACCTGCTGGTGTGTCACAGGTAAATACCAACTGGGGTGTCACAGGTAGATACAAGCTGGTATGTCACAAGTAAATACCAGCTGGTGTATCACAGGTAAATACCACCTGGTGTGTCACAGGTAGATACCAGCTGGTGTGTCACAGGTAAATACCAACTGGGGTGTCACAGGTAAATACAAGATGGTATGTCACAGGTAAATACCAGCATGTGTCACACATCAGCTAGTGTGTCACAGGTAAATACCAGCTGGGATGGCACAGGTAGTACCTGCTGGGATGGCACAGGTAAATAACAGCTGATGTATCACAGGTAAATACAAGCTGGGATGGCACAGGTAAATACCACCTGGTATGTCACAGGTAAATACCAGCTGGTGTATCACAGGTAAATACCAACTGATGTATCACAGGCAATTACGTGCTGGGATGGCACAGGTAAATAACAGCTGATGTATCACAGGTAAATACCAGCTGGGATGGCACAGGTAAATAACAGCTGGTGTATCACAGGTAAATACCAGCTGGGATGGCACAGGTAAATACCAGCTGGTGTGTCACAGGTAAATACCAGCTGGTGTGTCACAGGTAAATACCAACTGGAGAGTCCAAAGTAAATACCAGCTGTAGTGTAAAAAAGGTTGTATATTTTATATGGCTTGATAAACAAACAACTGTATTCTATGTAAAAATAATCCACAGTTATTGATTGTTTCCGGTGAATTATCAAGGTGAGTGGGTAGTAAGAAATTACTGGGGAAAACAAAATGACAATAACTGTGTCATTTCTCGATTAATTGTTAAGATGACATATTCCTGACATTTGCAACATTGTTTGTTTTCACTTCGTATGTTATGCATACCATATGCATCACTTAAGTTACTAAGAGGGAAAAGAACAAGAAAAAACATTCAGTTTTTATCTCCTGTTGAATCTGATACTGTAAATACGGTAACGTCTTCTTGACGCACATTATTTTTACATCTGACGTTGTCTTTTTTTATCACAGTTAAAAGTATAACGTAAGTTGAAATCCTTTCTCCGACTTTGTTCCCAGTTTGAAATCGTCTGAGTGGCAGATCAATTAAGCCTCCTAGTACAATAGTGATGCCACCGAAGTAGAATGCCACATTGTAGTTACCTCTGATGTCCGACAGGCGAAATATATACCAACAATTACAATCGAAGGTAAGTAGAACATACCAAAGCCAATACCTAATAAGGCAATGTAAAATAACACTTGATTAATCTCGGCTGATTAAAAGACATTAATCATGTACATGACAAGCGGACTTTTGCATTTTATTCACTATGTTCAAAGATTGTGCGTGTGAGGGAGATGGTTTGTGGGTATAGGTGTGTAAGTATGTTGGAACACCTCTTATTCCATGGTTTTCCGTGCAAATTCTGAAGTACATATTATGACTTCAGTTTATCAGTTCTGAGCTTGAGTTAAGGCTTGGTATGTTGATGTTTTCTCAATATATTGACTATGAAAATATACAAACATATGCTGATTAAACATGAATCCATTGAGGATAAACCCAAAAGAGATAATGACACTAAATTTGTGTATGTATAAACAAAAAATATAGGTAGGTTTAATGTCGGTATCGCCTATTGTGTTAATGTCAATCCTACCTGACTTTGAGTTTTTAATGTGTTAAATACAAAACAAAAGTGGAAACCCGGGATACATGGTAGAAATACCAGAGGTAGTAAAGGCGAATAGAGGAAAAGTGTTTAATGCATCGGCCATACTTATTATACCTATTAAAATGTAACCACCAAATCGAAAACGTAGCTGGATAAAATAACGGAAAAAAAGATACTTTAAATACCAATTTTTGCTATCAAAACAGTATCAGGGAAGTCTCTAATCCTCGTCCGTATAATCTAGCCCCATTTGTGGAGGCCAGATAAAATGGTACACACCCCCGGCAATGCTGTAAAAGATAAACATCACGTCCAGGTTTGGGAAAAACGAGGAAAGGAAAAGTCCGACACTGGCAATCACTGTTCCAGTAGCGGCCATGTTCCTACTGCCAAACTTGTTTACCAGGACACTGACAACAGGACCTATACAAACATAATTGTATGTAGAATATACACAGATATACAAAGATTAAAGTAAGATTAACCGTTTCGTTATCATGGCCGTACTCACCCTGTTGATTTCACAATAGAGCAGCCTCCAATGTTTAGAGATAATGATGTCTGTTCGGGGAGCTAAAGTTTACATTTTTAAGTTGATTTTGTTTTTCAAGCTGCAGCTTATTAACATAAAAAATACGCTTGTTTTATCACAAACTTCTTTGAGATTGCATTGTAATGCCTTGAGCTCAATGTTGTATACATGTAGGTTGTGAGTCCTCCTTGGGACTGGAGGGGTGGGCTCTGTAGTATGTACATGTATTTAAGGTTTGTTGATCGAATTTCACCTAAAGGGTTCATTATTAGGCACAGAAGACTTAGTGATCTATAAATAAAGGATAGGATGGGCAGAGCCCAAGCGAAGAAAAGAATGATTTTTAAGGTTTTTCAAATTCAGTTTTGATTTTGAGTAAATTTGGTCTTCAACATTATGTGTAGCATAACTGAAAAATATATTCCCAAATGAATTACAGGGTTCAGCAGAGAAGTGAAAATAAGTGTCAAACGTAAGTGTTCATCATCATTTGCATTGAATCGTTTTTTTGTTTTTTGTTGTTTGTTTTTTTTGATGCCGAATGAAAGTTAAAGTTTTGACTTCCATGCATGGTATTTAAAGACGAATCCCTAAATAAAAGAAAATATTTAACTATAACATGAATGAAAAAAATCACATAGACACGTTTTATTGTAATGATATAGTAAAGTAATTTACCGGTTTAATCTAAACACATAGTTGTTGGATCACACAACATACAAAAACAACGTGCGCTCAATTGTGAGATTTCGATTGTGTCGTGCAGCTGTGCAGTGTCGTGTGCTCGGACGATCTATATTGAGAAGCCGCACACATATGGATAGGTCCGTTTCAAGGACAAAGATAGATTTCAAACTGAAAAAAAATGTTTAAGGTTTTAGTCCGTATGATTTTTTTTAAAATCAGTTTTATTTATGTGCATAAACAGTATACAGATAAAATTATATTTACATTTGTGTAAGAATCTGCGTTTCCATGACGTGGCCGCGCGGTGGTATCCCAATGTTTTGGAGAACAAAGAAATGTGATAGATTCGTTAGGCTCATGCAAAGCAAATATAGTCAGTTTCTCTTACAGGTAAAGACAGATAAACATACAGGTAAATATACAGGTAAACATACAGATAAACATACAGGTAAACATACAGTAAACATACAGGTAATTAAACAGGTAAACTTACAGGTAAACATACAGGTAATCATACAGGTGAATATGCAGGTAAACATACAGGTAAACATACAAGTAAATATACAGGTAAATACAGGTAAACATACAGGTAAACATACAGGTAAACATACAGGTAAACATACAGGTAAATATACAAGTAAACATACAGGTAAACATACAGGTAGACATACAGACAAACATACAGTTAAAGATACAAGTAAACATACAGGTAAACATACAGGTAAATATACAGGTAAACATACAGATAAACATACAGGTAAACATACAGTAAACATACAGGTAATTAAACAGGTAAACTTACAGGTAAACATACAGGTAATCATACAGGTGAATATGCAGGTAAACATACAGGTAAACATACAGGTAAATATACAGGTAAATACAGGTAAACATACAGGTAAACATACAGGTAAACATACAGGTAAACATACAGGTAAACATACAGGTAGACATACAGATAAACATACAGTTAAAGATACAAGTAAACATACAGGTAAACATACAGGTAAATCTGTTTTAAAAAGCTTTTAATCCGCATCATTTTCGTACGTTCTTACGTTGGTTATGTTAACGCCTAGCATGTATAATCACAAGAGTATTCGGTAGGGTTTCTCTAAACTTGTATGTGACACCTGACGCTCCACGCCTCGATGGCGTTTGATGAGAAATAAGATCACAGACCGGAGCTCTCGTTGATCACAGCCCGTTGTTACATATTTGATGTAATGACAGTACTTCATTTATTTTCTTAAACAGATTCCAAGATGGATAAGCTGACACGTGTTATTCCATGAAGGCTATTACAAGAACTATACATATATCATATATTTTGTCAATATATTTATCTTCTCACGGCAACTATTGAAATCTGCAAAAAAAACAGCTTATTCCGCGAAAAATCAAAGACTAGAACCATTTAGATAACAACCTTGTAACAGCAACTGATGTGGAGGACTTCCGAATGGACTACATTTTACCACCTCCTCCTTGAACCGAGCAGTAATTAATCTACACAGATACAGATTCCAAAGCATTCCGAACATATCAATGTTATTTATTATCCATTTCTAAATTTATATCAACCACGATACCTATCGCATATTGATTCTATCGCGCTCACATCCTGCAAACATCGTGCGCACGTCGCATATCGTGTAACATGAGACAATTGTGTATCAAATATATCATGAGTATGACTAAATGTCGATAACTGTCAATATTGTGAATATTTCCATTTATTACAGTTTTACCAACGAATTATCAAAAATCATTCATTCTGTGAAAATTTGATTTTGATCAGTTCTTTTGCCGATTTGACCAATGAAAAATATTTCCGCGTCGGGTCTCCTAGTTCAAAGTCAGATGGAAGAAAATATAAAATAATCAGAGTGATCTCCGATAGTAACAGTGAACAGAATGAATATACTGTTACATGAGTGATGTCCATCATCAGAGACACAGAGTAAGCCGTGCACATGTGAGGACTTTCCCTCACTTTAGGTCTACTACACACGCCATTTTGGATTTACCGCTCAACGCGTAGTAAACTGGGTTGTTTTGACGGATTTTCTTTTATGAAATAATTATGTTTTGAGAAAATTACGACAACTCTTATAAAGAACACATAAATAAAACAGTTTATTGAAATATTTATCAACTAGTTTCTTTTTTTTTCATATGTTTTATGAATATTTTGTACTTTAGACTATATTTTGTTTCATAGGTTTGTCTACACATGAAAGCGGTAAACGTATGCATCCTTCATAATATGCCTAGTTAGCACACAAGAAAGTTTTTTCGAATATATCTGAATCTTCAGTAATTCAAAATATATTTCATGAATATGGATAATATTAAAGCATTTTTTTCACTCGTGCGTAGTAGCAAGGGTGAAAAATATTCCAATATTATCCAGCCTAGCGAAATATATTTGGTATGACTGTATGCATCATTATATATCCTCTATATAATAAAGAATGATTTATCTTTTTTAATAGATTATTGTATATCACACATGCGTCTTGTTATTCCGTGAGTGCGCCAACATGTTACTTTTGCATATGTCACTTGTGTACTAAAAGTAAATTGTGGCGCCAAGACAGTGACGTTATTTCGTGATTTGAAAAAAAATGACTGCCTGTGTTTAATTTTAAACCCCACCAAGATGTACGTTGGCGGAGGCATTTGTTAAAAACTATCTTAAATTAGTTTTTATTTCATATGAGATCTTAAGAATCGCAAAAATAAAAAAAATCCAAGACTCGTTTTATGAATTAATTTAATACCATATAATGTCCTACTTACGTTTACACAAACAGTTGTTTCTGGTAGATCTACACACCTATTATATACATCTGTAGGTACATATTAACGGTACTCACCAATCATTGAAAGATATCCCTCTATACACCTTTGATGTACTTGTATTAATAAAGTCGACTTGTCAAAGCTTTATGCGTAATGAGTCTGATATCTGTAGAGCCTTGAAGCAAGGGGTACGGTGAAATCAACACCGTTTTCCAGTTTATACCCCGTACAATACGTGTGTACCGGATCGAGGCCTAGCTCATGAGCCTGCCTACAAACAAACAAATAAAAATAATGATATCGCTACCTTAACCGGAAAGCAATTCCTGAAGGCATTACCTTTCTTTGGATGATATGACGTAACTGTGTCTGACCTAAAGACATGTATATTGTGTTATACATCAATATAGGAATGCATTGATGGAGATTACTTACTTATTGTAGCTCGGTATGTAAAGTTGAAAGAAAAACTTGTGCATTACGGTATAGTAGTTCAATTTAAAGTTCGTGGGTTTCAATTTTCACGGAACTAGTATTTCTCATTTGTCGGATCTAGTTGGCGGGTTTTGATTTACAAGTAACAAATATTTCATTGTTGTTGAACTTAGTTCGTCGGTTTTAATTAGGTACGTCTTCACTCGGAACACCTCGGCCGATTCTCTACGGTCATCTCATGACCGTAGAGAATCGGCCGAGGTGTTCCGAGTGGGTACATGTACGTCTTAGTTCACGAGTTTTTACGGAACTAATATTTTGTAATTGTCAGGCGTAGATCGAAGATTTGAATTTTCACGGAACTAATACTTTGTGATTGTTGGGCTTGGTTTGCAGGTTTGAATTTTCACGGAACTATATTTTGCGATTGTCGATCCTAGTTCGTAGGAATAAATTTTCACGGAACCACATTTTGCTATTGTCGGATCTAGTGTTTTCATTTTGAATTTCACGCAACTGTTATTTCGCTGTTAACCTAATTCATCTGTATTAATGATCTCGGATCTTGTTCGCGGATATCTTTTTTCGGCACCTTTTCTCCTATTCAGTATGCAAAGATTTGATAAATTTGAATAGAGACATCATCGGTTCAGAGTATATAAAGCCGTTATGTGTTCTATACTATCCAATTAAATGGAACTGGTAATAGAGTTACCTCCCTGTAAATAATTCAAATTTGGCTGAGGTCCATTTCGATCAACCTAATTCTCCTATGGATTACCACACTTGTGGTACGTAGCATCAATAACTTGTCGTAGATGGTTTAATTCTTATTGGCAACATCTGCATACTGTACCCTTTACTAAACTTATCTGTACAGGTACCCCGTTCGATTATCTTTTGAACAAGTCAAACTCCTACTCTCTTCGTATTCGATATTCATAAAAATTCCGAGATACGTCAGATTTTCGGGGTAAATGAGTAAATATGAATCTTCTTCATGTTACGCAGAGACCTATTAGAGTTATTTGAGTTCAAAAGAACGAAGTTTTACTGTAATTGTCGCAATGACGCATCATATTGTTAGCAATATGATTATTCGGGAAAAGCTACGTTAGTTTCATAGAAGTAAACTTTATATGTGTATATATACAGAACACTGGGATCATCAAGAGGGAAGAAATCCGATAATTTGTGAATAGCACTAGTTATGGACTAGTATCAGTTTCTATAAACAAACTTTTACGTCATACTTCTGATACCGAGACACACGGTGACACACTATACTGTTTGTAAGGATTGGAATTAATCATATCATAGGCTTGGATATTTGATATTATCTAAACAGGGTATCATCTCGTGTAGGATAGCAGGTATTGGTTTCAAGTATGAGCAGATATACATGGCACTAAATCTAAATATCTCAGATACGCGATTTTACACGAGGTAACAAGTACTCTGTATCGTGGTAACTGGTATATACTTAACCACGATCGAAAACTAGCCTACTTCATACTTCATGCTATTACAACAATGCAAACCATTGAGCTGTTTATTTAAACAAAGACTGTGTACAACTGGATTACTTCAGGAAGCAATTCATCAGTTATCCACTTTTCCCGAAGATTAAACAGGACTAAATTTCTTTCCAGGGTCTGTCTGTCTGATCAAAATTCAAACGTGGTGCAAATTTCGAACAATAACATATTATTAGAATGAACTGCAGACCACTGAAAAAACTTGCTAAACCTTAAACCAATTGCTGACGGGCATCGGACAGACGAAGTATACTAAGCAATGAAACATGTTCATAATAATCACATAATACAAACAAATGAATGACAAAAGGGAGATAACTCAGGTAAGTCTTAATGATTGTCTCTTCAAAGATGAAGTTTGTCACATTATATGTTCGTTTGAAGACATTACATCGAATGATTTTTGTCTCGTTCAATCGTTTTAATGTCATTTTAAGAAATAACAAAAATAAGCCTTATTTACAAAACTCATTTTTCAATAACGTTTTTATTTACTAAACATCGGCCATGTGTCAAAGTTTTAACGCACTATTTGCCAGATTCATGCTATTTTCAATCCCATTTCAATGTTAACAGAATGTTAATGATAAGCAGTATTTATGTAGGACAGTTGCAGACGATCGCATGAAATGCATGAAACCGATGAACTTTGAGTCAAAAAAAGAAAAGAAAATAGTCATTTGTGTATGACATCATCAATGCGTGCACTTCATTTGGTCGTCAATCAACGATTGAATTAACCGATAGAAAGTGTGTTACACCCAGAATTCATTTGTTATACAACACTATGATAGGAAGGTAACACTCCTGTAACACTTGAGTGAGTAAAGGAAGTTAGCCCCTGTATACAAATCTATACTTCTGTGTTAAAACAAGCAAATTCCAGTATTTTAAACAAATATTTGGATAATCACAGCAGATAATTTCTAATAGATTAAAACACATTTGTCACTTTTAACCGGGGTTTAAAGTGTATGGCTTGTAACTGTTAGTGACAGTCAATATCAATCTTCTGGTTGCTGACGCTGAGTAGAAGCGACGTCTTCAAAAGATAAGTTGATAGCGCCAACAAAGTAGGCTTGACATATGGTAGTGTCATTGGAAATTATACAATGTCAAAAAGTCATTCTAAGTTAAGCTGTCCAATAGGAACCAATAACGGCCTATATTGTTGATGCATACATATGTATCATAGTTATCTGCTGCCAAGGCTCTGTGACACATACAAAGAAACATTGCAACAATCCTTTATCATACATACATACATACACAATAAATTCATACATACATACATACATACATACATTCATCACACCTATCCTCTGTCAGACATCTGAGACATACAAAGATACAACACAGCTATCCTCTGTCAGACCTCTGTGAGACATACATAGATACACCACAGCTATCCTCTGTCAGACCTCTGTCAGACATACATACATAGATACACCACAGCTATCCCCTGTCAGACCTCTGTCAGACATACATAGATACACCACAGCTATCCGCTGTCAGACCTCTGTAAGACATGCATAAATGTACCACAGTTTTTGTGAGACATACATATGTATGTAAACATAATAAAGCTCTTTTTATCAGACCTCTGTGAGACATTTAAATACACCACATCTATCCACTGTAAGACCTCTGTGAGACATACATGCATAGATATACCACATCTATCCACTGTCAGACCTTCGTGAGACATACATGCAGAGGTACACTATGGCTATCCTGTCCTTTGCAGTATTGAACTCGTGAAGTTCTCCTTTTGATTGAGCTGACTCCCAATAAGCCTCGATAGCCCTTTGATAGTCCCCAAGTGTTTGATAACATATCCCTAGAAGTGTGTGAACAATCCAGAACTGTTGTCCTCCTTGTTCCTCGTGATACTGAATCTGTACCAGTTGGTGTAATGCTCCATCACGCCCTCTGGTGTCTCCAAGTTCATGGCAGCACAGGAAGTTCATGAATAGGGTGTATGGTAGAGGTGGGATGCTAATGGACTGGAATTCTTTGGACAGCTCTACACTGAGATGAGGAAGATACATGTCCTGATGACGAAACTTAATGAAACTTGAATAAATTTGATGGAGCCTCTCGAATATATAGCCATGAGGTTGCCGATACAATGTGCGAAATTCTTGATTGATCTTCGCGTCTTCGCCGATGTATGATGCTAATTTCATTACTCGTCTGCTCATCCCAAGGCATTTAGGAAAATTTCCTGTCAGAAAATGTAAAGTTGCCAGATACAACACATCTGTGCGCATTAAAGCATTCCGGGTTATCCAGTACTTACATTTTCTCAGTCTTCCGTACCTTGTCTTGTTGCCTAGTGCAGCCCTATTTTCGCACTGTTCCTGAGAAAACATGTCTGATGAAAGATATCTGAGGCTGCTCATTGCACAGTGGTATGCGAAAACTTCTTCAAATTCTGACTTTGATGTAGATAATAATCTAAACGCGTTGATGATTTTCTCTTCTGTGCGACAACACCTCGACGATAATGTTGAGACAATTTCCAAATCCTGTACCATAATATGTTCTTGTGCAGGCATTGGGAGTACAAGCTGAGCTTGAACGCCTGAGTCACATAGCCTCTCCCAAATTGAATTTTTGAAGAAGTTTCCCACTGAAAGGCACATCCATTTCATCTGAGAGTAATTGACCAAGATGTCCAGCAATATCTGCTGATGCTGTCCATGTATTTTCCTCTGGAACATGTTGTTGTTTGGGAAGAAGTAATTGGGACAGAATCCCGCCCTGACCCACGCAATCAGAATGTTTATGCAAAACCAAAAGCAGTAAAATAGGTTCTTGTCTTGCCAAAAAAAATGGCTTGAATTTTCAATTGCATGAAACATGATTGTTTTTAGGAAGTAGGTGCACAAGATATCGTCATCCCCTATGATTTCTTTCAATGTCTCCTTTATTTGTTTTAAGAAATATTTCAGCAACACGTATACTTTGACTTGGATGAGCCTAAAGGAATGAACTAAAGATCTCTCTGCTGCTGTAAATGAGATTCGCCATTGTAAAAATGTATCTTTGGAACATTTGTCTCCAACTGGGACAAGATGGCATCCACTGTTTACAATTTCGTCTATCAAGGTTTGGTGTGGCCATCCATGTAAACGTGTACGTGTGATCCATTCGTTAGCCTCACTAGGCCAAATTTTACACGGAAAACAAAAAACGAAATCACCGGCATCGCTTCCGCTATAACTTGTATATGCACTGCTGGGTCCACTGGATTTAAAGTTTGAACCTGTGAATTTTGAATAAAACGTTGTCCATTCCTCTCTGAAGATATCACTGGAAATAAACACTGAATCCCCAATTCTAACTAGTGAACTAGAAGAGATTCTGCTGTGAGAGCTGAGCTGACGCAGCGCTAAGTGGACAAAACCAGGACGGCAGCCTGCTTCTCGAATGTTCAAAATAGTTTTGTGTATCAAGTATTGAGGAATACTCTGATCAGGGTACAGCACTTCTGTAGATTTGTTTACAAGCATTGTGTCCACATCTGAACCTTTTTGAAAACATCCTTGTGCAATACTTCCAGTAAGAATGTAATCAGTGAAATCTGAATCTACTAAGCGTTCATTTAACACCATTGCCCTTTTTCTAAAGTTAAGTATCTGCTTTGTACCAGTAGTCGTCCTCTCCAGATATATTGACAAGAGCACAGACATCCACTCAATCTCAGCGGCGTTCATCATTGTTATTCGAAGAAAATATTAACCTGCGTATAACAATAAATAAGCAAATATTCAGTCTTAAGAATTTTGTCAGCTGAAGAACGAACTGAGTGTAACTACATATAATATACACACAATCAGTATCGGTGAAATGATCCTATAACTATCATTATGTAATGATATTGAAGTGCATAAGAGGAATTTCATAAAAGTGATATATAAATGTTTAATATTATCATCATGTGCTATTACATATAAAAATATACGTTACACCTCATGAAAGATTTCATCAAAATGTTTATAATGTACATACTACTACTCATTATCAGTTTTAAACTCTTTATTGTTATACATGGCCTTTCAAAAGATAAAAAGGGTTTGCAATGAAAATTTTGAAACACATAGCTGTATAATATTCTTCTACAATGAAAGTATTTAAAGTGGATATTTTACAACTGATGACATACCAGGCTACATTATATCTAAGTATGATGTTAAAGTCTCCCAGACCACGTCAGTCTTAATTTTATCCGCGTTCTAGCGTATGTGTAGCGTGATTGTGACCGAGACACTAGTTTGGTAACGTTGTCTCTTATAAACTTATTCTTCATCCCCCGGAAGTTTCATATGACATCCGCAGTGTTGATACATGAGGAAAATAAAGTGACCCCAAGTGACCTGCTGAAATTGTGTAATACTTAGGTCACCATATGGTTCAAGTGTATCCGCCTCACATCTTCTCCATCAACCTATCTACTGGGAAACAGATACTCAAGTATATTTGAGCAATATTCATTGTATCGCGACACTGACAGCCGTAGGAATTATTTACAGGAAGAAATTACTTTCAATACTTATTCACACTAGGAATGAAATAACAGTCAAGTTCTGTGTAAAGCGACTTATCAATACCGTAAATTTGTGCATAATCCCTAAATTTTTGTTAAACTTACACGAAGTTCTAAATGAACTTATATCTATTTGCACATATTAATAATAAACAATCAAATCACTGTAAGTATAGTTTTAGGAACATATCTAGAAAGAGCACAGGTCTCCTTTTCTGTTATGCTGCCATTTTATCTATTTATTTATGTATTTACTTTTTTCTAATTTAGGCTGTGTAATGGGATGGCGATATAAAGGAGTTTCAGTTAATCAAATCAAAACATAGTCGCAGTCAGAAACATATACTGCTTAATACACATAGACTGATTAATGTCATAATCCATCACGAAAAATATTAGGGTAGGCAGAACTTACTATGTTTGGAAAGAATGAACAAGCATCGTTGTTCAGCAAAATCAGTGAAAGAAAACATGCCAAACGGTATGAAATCTTTCGAAAACATTCCAGAATTATTGTGACAATGGCAACGCTTCATATCACCTTATCAACAGTGTTATTTATGTATAATATACGAAAAAGGAGTACTGTGATGGTTGTCGCCCTTTAAATTACTTATAGAATGAAAATGTTAAACAGGTACAATTTGTTCTTTTGTAAATGTAAATAAAACGTAAAGAAAACCGCTTATTGACACACACATAGATATATGCAGGTTACTTCTATTGATATTTTCCTTTTCCATTATCTTATCTATTTCCATAGGTATTGGTATTGGTATAATCTACCAACCCGCGATTGAGATCATTGGTATACATTTCGACAAACGACGAGCCTTAGCTACAGGCATAGCCGTTAGTGGAGGCGCCTTTTTATTTGCACCAATCACGGAGCTTCTTTTGGAAACATATGAATTGAGGGGAGCAATGTGGATCATGTCCGTCATAGTTCTGAACGGGGTTGTAATCTCTGCTCTCTTCATGCCACTAAGAACAGGAATCTTACCAAGCTAAATAATGCGTATGCTTCCTGTGACACCGAAACCGACCAGAAATCCGACAGGTGTTATAAACAGTTATTCATACCAATGAAAGACATGTTTGAATTTTCAATTCATAAGAGCCCAACCATATTGTTGTATGGAGCTTCCGTTCTGCTCCTCATGTTGAATATGATGTAATAAGTATAGCGATAGCAAAGTAAATTCCTACGTCTGAAACAGACAATAGATTTACCATTCTTTAGAAGGCGAAATTATAGAATTCTTAATACTAGAGATAGAAATACCAAAATATGACATTGCAGTTTATTAAAAGCTACCACTACGTAAAACTAAGTTAACTTTTAAATTATGCTTTATTTTAAAGATTTTATTTAAGTTACTGTGAATGTGTATGTCCCATCGAATTTTCTTCCTGTTTGGGCGAGTGATGTCAACCTGTCTACCGAGGAGGGATCATTATTGATTTGTACCATTCTACACCACATTTGCGACTCTTGTCATCTCCACTGTTGTCTTTGGCAGTGTTTATTTGATTTAATTAAAACCCTGTGTATCTCAACCCCATATTTTACTGCCAAAATTGACATAGAACAGAAAATGGCAGTATAACAGTAAAAGAGAAGATATGATTTTAAAATTGATACATAATGTATTTATAGTTATATATTATTCCTAGTGCCAGTACATACTGAAAACAAATATATGTATATCAACACTGTCGGCATCACGATGCAAAAATAATTGCTAATATCTAGTTTCCCTTAAGATAAGTTGATGGAGAGACTGTATGGGGAAACATACTATCACTAAGCATGACTATTATTATGACTAACTCCATGTCAACAGGAATTAATTCTTGTTTATCAGCACGTCGGGGTACTACACTTCCTGATGTATATCAATATTGTAAAATGCATGAATTATCTCATAGCTGATATCTCGTTAAGACTCTTATCTTGTCAGATAGGTTGATAGAGGATACACTCGAACTGGGTGGTATATGTCCGTGTCCTGATAATAAATTATCATGTTTATGTTCTTTACCAGGACATTTTCTTACGCTTACATCATAACTCATCTTAGTAAGGTGCATGTAGCAATGTAGCCAGTCCATTTAACATATGACCTTGGCCTTCGTAACCTGAAGGAGATACTATAGTGACCGATGGTTATTTTTAACTTTGCGATATAAATCCATCCGCAACCTTCATATGAAACGTTCAGAGAAATACTGAAGTATCATTCTATAAGAGCCAGGGTCACTAAACACGAGTCTCAGTCAATATTGACTACACATGAATATGTCTAATAAGTAAATGTGTTTATTATCAATAATCTTGTACAACTCTTCAGCTGATAAAATTGTTTTTGCATCATCGCCTTTTTAAATATTTACTTTTTTTTTTTTTATCATTTTCACAGATTAATATTCTATGAAAATAACCATGATCAACTCGACTTAGAGTGAGCGGATGTCTGTGTTCTTGTCCACATTGCTGGAGAGGACTGTTACTGGTACAGAAGAGATGGTTAATATCAGGAGAAAGGCAATAGTCCTAGACGAAGGCTTTGAAACGTCTGTTATACTTGCTGTTTTTCATAATGGAAGTAATGGAGGAGTCCCTCAAACCGGCTCGGATGTGGACGGAATGTTTGTACACAAGTGGGCAGTAGTATTGTACCCTGATCAGCGTTTTTCTCAACATCTGACGCACAAATCTATTATATTCATTAGAGAAGCAGAATGCCGTCCTAGTTATGTCAATTTAGAGATAGGTCAGCTAAAATTTCCATTTGAACAACTCCTTGATTCTTCAATGGTAAGAATGGAAATTCAAAGTATATTTCCAGTGATATCTTCAGAGACGACAGGAGCTCTCGCATATCTTCAGACATGATTGCTTGCTTTTCATGTAACAGTTGGCCAAGGGGGGCTAACGAATGGATCATAGGTACACGTCTGTATAGATGGCCGCATCAAACTTTGATACACAAGACTGTCAACAAGGGATTTCCTCTCGACCCAGTTCGGGATAAATGTTCCAAAGATGCATTTTTTACAATGGCGAATCTCATTTGTAGCAGCAGAAAGATCTTTAGCTCATTCCTTTAGTCTCCTCCAAGTCAAAGTATACGTGTTGCTGAAATATTTCTTAAAACAAATAAAGGAGACATTGAAAGAAATCATAGGGGATGACGATATCTTGTGCACCTACTTCCTAAAAACAATCATGTTTCATGCCATAGAGAATACCAGCCCACTGTTCTGGCAAGACAAGAACTTATTCTATTGCTTTTGGTTTTGTATCAACATTCTGATTGCGTGGGTCAGGGCGGGATTCTGTCCCAATTACTTCATCTCAACCAACAAAATGTTCCAGAGGAAAGTAAACGAAAACAGCATCAACAGATACTGCTGGACATTTTTTATAACTACAGTTGAGTGTAGACTAAAGGTTACACAAAGTGCACTCCGAGTGCACTCCGTTTGGACTCCAGGTAAACTTGGAGTGCACTCCAAGTTTACATGGAGTCCTATCAGGTTATAATTCTACCTGGGTCCACATGTATCACATGTACCTCTAACCAAGTACATATACACATAATGTTTATAGATAGATGTATACTCTTATACATTAAGACTCCTTAAACATGTAACAATAAGATATGTTACTGCTTTATCTTTGTATATATCATCTTATTATTTTGTTGGTTCATTTTTAATTGGTTAACTAACAGCATCTACTATAATTATTTTTTTTGTAAGTAAACCCTATTTAAGTGACTGAATAGACCTGGCACTTTGTTAAAAATGTATGATAGCATTCCTTTTTTTAAGAGTTTTAACAAGCCACGTAAATGAATAGAAATACGGAATAAACAAAAATGTATTTGGCAAGTTGTTTGTGGTCTCTCAAAAATGCAGAGTCGGAATGTGTATTGGAACTATCGTGTACTCAAAGTACTAATGTTTTTGATATTTCACGTCCAACAGTTATGTTTTATGTAACATACAATACAAAAGAAAGTTGTTTTTATCACCTTGATAGCATATTCTGGAGCCAATGTCTATGTTAACGTCAGACTTACATTTCCGTTTGGTAAACCAACTTTTCGTTTTTTGGCTTTTGTTAGACCTGCCTCATTAAATCCAGGGTCTGACGTGGAGTACTTTAAACAGTTATATAAGACCCTCCCCCCACCTCCCTACTTCCAGGTCAATATTTACCTGTACATGTATATCAAGGGTGTTGAGAAAAGACAGACTTACACTGACCCCAATAATGACCCCTTCCTCCAGGTTTACCTCATAAGGTGTGAAGACCTGGAAGGTGTACAATCGGTCATCTAACTAGACAAAGACCCCTTAATTGTTAGATGGAAACTGGTCATCACACCTTACCTTTACCTAGCCTGATTTTCCTCTGGCCCTGACACCAAATCTGGTGTATATGGTGTCAGGGCCAGAGGAAACTCGGGCTAACCTATATAACAAGGTTATAAAGAATATAGGTACATACTTATGTCTGTCTATATCTGACACTTTTGAAATGATATGATTGTCCATTCCAATTAAAATACTATTACAACAAAGTTATGTCATTATTATAAACAAAAACTGGTACTATTACTCTGTTTCTTTGATATCATAATGGAAGTATGTATAGAGAATTAGAAGTCAATATGTAAATCACAATAGAGTTAAGTAAATACTTATCAAACCTTCCATACACTAACTGCAGCTTACCTTATGACATTTTTTTTAAAGTTCGAACATCTAACTTATTGATTTTATAATTGTCTTTAACAACCATTGTACATTCATGACCTGTATTTGTTGTTACATGTATTAGTGACACATCGATGATAGATATTGACTGAATGGGAATTGGAAACGGTGTAGTTCCAACAGGTCAGTTTTACAGGTAAATGGTACATAGGTTGCTGGTGTCCAACTGCCCAGAGGCAAATTGTACCTCAGGCTCTATAATCCTATTTTCTGGATGAGTGCAATATGTACTAATTAAGGGTATAAGGCTATAGGCTGGTTTTGGGAAATGGTGAATTTACATTTATTTGATACCATTGGGAATTATACTGATTTTTTTCTTTTACTTTAATCTCTTTCTTTATTTCTTTAACGCAATGTCTTTATATTTTTGAATATAACAAGATAAGAACTGCATCATTTCTTAATTTGATTTGCATTATTTTTTTCTTAACTTGTATCATTCAACATTGTACCTCTACATACCGGACACTTACATAAACCGGCAAAATACGTTTCGTCTCGATGACTTACATTTGCGACAGGTTACAATGTAATAAGAAACAGCTTATTTTTACTTTCTAATTTCAATAAAGAATAACTTCATTTCAATAGAGTTGGTCTTCTAAAACCTGTTTACCAGTTTGGTAATGGTTTTACAGCTTATTTTGGCATTTCCCCCTTAATTACATCGGTACTTTGTTTATAATTTTGGTCTGCGCATGATTAAGGCCTCTCAGATGGTGAGCTACAATCCTTTCTATCAGGTCATGCGATAATCTTACTGTTCTGATGGCCTGAGGCTACACACCCTGCTTTGCACGGCTTCATCGTTTGAAGCCATACAACGATAGATAAAACACATAGGTACATATGTATTTCTGTGAACCCAGGACAGTACATATAGCTGGCTCCTAAAACTCACGTGGCACAGTTCTCAGGTGTGTCAGGCCAGAGTCAGTCATGCATGGCCAATAATAATAGCATTTATAACAGATACTGTCATTCATTAAGGGTAGTACAGAACTACATACCTGTGTGTACATTATGTCTGAATATTAATTTAACCAGGTAATGTTCGTAAATATGTACAGTTGTAAATGTGTATTTTTCTAATGATACATTTAAATATATGACCTATATAAACTAAACTGATTATGTTTTTTGTAATAATTACTTGCTTGAACTGATTACATATTTTTCTTTCATGGAGAGAATGTCTTAATAATAAACACATCATTCATTAAATACTGTAAACTTTCAAAATTTTGAATAATCAATAACATAATATGATACATCATCTAAACTTCCTTTAAAGTCATGATATGTGTACAGAAATATATATTCTAATTGAAATAATTTTCACTTCCTTAATAAAATGAAATACAATTTAATTACATTTTAATAGAATATGAAATAATAAGCAATTAACTTTCATAAAAACCTGATTATAGCATAATTTATCAATCTTAATAAATATAGATTTAACATGTAGTCATTATTACCATGTATTAACAAAAATAAATATTCCTGGTAGACTAAACAAATACTAATAGTAATATTAAGGGAAAAAACGTAATTTGTAAAAATCTATTTATGTATCTATAATTATATTAAAAGCATCAAAGTATTAATATATATATATATATGATATAGTCTGATTGTAGACCCAGTGCAGACATGGTGTCTTACAGGACTCCAGTTAGACTCGGAGTCCACTTGGAGTGCACTCCAAGTTTACCTGGAGTCCAAACGGAGTGCACTCCAAGTCCAAATGGAGTGCACTCGGAGTGCACTTGGCTGTAACCTTTAGTCTACACTCAACTGTACTCTCAGATGAAATGTATGTGCCTTTCAGTGGGAGACCACACACCTTCAATTTGGGAGTTGCTATCTGACACATCCATACAATCTTTGCTTGCACTCCAAATGACTGTAGAATATAATATTTTGCATACGGACAGGGGAATTTGTACTGCTATATCAACGAGATATTATCCCATTGAAGAGAAATCAAACAATGCGTTTCACTTATTATCTACATCAAAGTAAGAATTTGAAGAGGTTTACACATATCATAATGCGATGAGTAGCCTCAGATGTCTTTCATCAGAACTCATTTCTGAGGAACTGTATGAAAACCGCGCTGCACCGGGCAACAAAACAAGGTACCGGAGACTGAGAAAATGTAAGTACTAAATATCCCCTGCTGCTTTAATGGGCACAGACGTGCTGCATCTGGCAACTTTTCATTTTCTGACTGGAAAGTTTACTAAATGCCTTGGGATTAGCAGACAGGTACTTAAATTAGCAACATTCTTCAGAGCAGACGTAAAGCAGGATCAAGATTTTTGGACATTGCAATGGCAGCTTCATGGCTGTACATAAAGAGACTTCAGAAAATAGATACCAATTTCATCACCTTTCATACTAAAGGCATATATCTTCCTCATCTCTTTCTAGAGGTGCCGAAAGAAGAGGAGCCGAAGAAAGCCCTGCCCATACAAATTCCACCTCTACCATATGTTCTCTTTCTGAACTTCCTGTGTTGCCATGAGCTTGGAGACACGAAAGGACGCAATGAAGCATTGCATCACCTGATACAGATTCAGAATCACGAAGAACAGAGAGGACGCAAGTACTGGATCGTTCACACCCTACTGGGGATTTGTTATCAAACACTTGGGGACTATCAAAGGGCCATCAGGGCTTATTGGGAGTCATCACAATCACGGGTTCTATTTGATGCGTTTAATCCTCCAAAGGACAGGATAGCCATAGTGTATCTCTGCATGTATGTCTCATAGAGGTCTGACAGAGGATAGCTTTAATTTAAACAAACATGTATGTAATTGCCTTTTCTCATCAAAGGGATTGGCCAAAAGTTATACAACTTTTTTAAAGACCCTTTCCTATAATAAAACATTGGTATATGTTCACAAAACGCAAGATGACATAAAATACATTGACAAATGTGTTTTAATCTAATAGAAATCATCTCATGTGATTATTCAAACTTTTGTGTAATATATAGGAATTCACTTGTGTTAACACTTAAGTGTTGTGTTGTATACATGGGCTTCCTTTACTCACTCAAATGTTACAGGAGTTAACGCCCTTTAATCCATTAAGTGTTGTATAAGAATTCAGGATGCAGCACACTTTTTATTGGTTAATTAAATCTATAAAATGATTTACCACCAAATGAAGTGTACGCTTTGATGATGTCATACACATATAGTTATCTTTATAGCTAAAAGATAATTCCATCGGTTTCACGCATTTAATGCAATAATTCGCTACTGTTTTACATAAATTAGCGTTCTGTTAGCATTCAAATGAGATTAGAAATAGACTAATTCTGGAAAAATTGAGGAAATAGTCTTGCTGTAAATTAGACTTATTTTTGTAATCTTTTTGTAATTAACGTTTAAAATTACATAATAGAGATTGAACCAAATAATAAATTAGTTCGATATAAAGGTTAGAACCAAGAGTGTGCTCTATGACCAAACTGGTTTTCTGATCTATATAGAGACGATCCTTAATATTATTCGGAGTAATCTCTCTTTTATCATTCATTTGTTGTGTATTATGTGATTATAATGAACACATTTTATCGTTTGGTATCCATCGTCTGTGTCCGGCACCCGTTAACAATGGTTTAACTTTTTAGCAAGTTCTCTCAATAGGCTACAGTTCAGTCTAATAATAGGTTATTGCTTGAAATTTGTTGCATGTTTGAATTTGTAAAAAAAAAAAAAAAAAGGTCTTAAAATGTTTGACTTTATCTCTTTGAAAAATGACCTTTCAGATTTTCACGAGTATGTAGGTCAGGGAAGATACTGCTGCTTTTTTATGAAAAGACTTCGATAGAAGCATGAGCAATAGATTTTTGTACCATAACTGAAAATGTGAGGCCAATACAATATTAAATGTTTATATGCCTCCATTTGTTAGTGAACATTTCGACAAGAGTAAACCGTGAACCCACATGTAATTACTCAGTTAACATATGTATGTGTGGAGTTGATGAATAACTTTATTGATGTTTAAGATTCGACACGTGCATAATGTACTGAGGGATTTCGTGATCGATACATAGAGCTCCGACCATAACCTTCCAATCATAACAATAGCTTGGAGGATCTTTGTTTATGTATTTGTGTCTGTCTTTTCGGTCTACAATTCTTGTTATGGGATATTATGCAAATTGTCGGAGTTTAAAATAAAAATTCGAATACATTCTTCAAACATTAATGGATCTTGAGCGTTGTGTCCAGTGTGAGCCATGAATGAAATAAATTCATATTTAATCTTCGCAATATTTTTTGCATTGTGTGAAATCAAGAGTAAGAGTGATATAAATATCGCATAAAAGTCTTCGTTGGCCATATTAAATTCATAATTATAATGGACTTTAACACACTATACAGTATAGCTCTATTATATAACCAGTTAATATATATTTGCTATTTGTTTATTTGAAAAAAAATGCTTATGCACATTCTGCTGTGAAACATTACTGAATAGCGGTTAACCTGGATTCACAAATCGTAATATAAGTAGATCCGACGGCCGCGAAATAAGAAGTCTATGAAATGAAATATCCGAGAACTAGGTCCGATTACCGCGAAATACTAGTGTGGAATTAAACAACTATGCATTTATATAACTGTTCTTTGTTTTTCAATATATTCATTCACTTGCCAAACAACATTCACCAATACATTCCGTCAAAAAACAACAAATCTAATTAGGCCCTCGGAATTGCGTCACTACTAACGAGAGGTGTTTAAGGAAGTAAAAGCATTGTTTCTTTTGCCCTGACCTATATTCTGTACAGGAAAAAAATTGGAACACGGTGTTAATTTCACAAAGCCTGCCTGCCTTTTCATTATTTCTAGAATTCACAAACGGCGTGGTGATAACTGGATATTTTGTTATTTCAATAACAGGTGAGTACCGTTAATATATATATCCGGATCTACCGAAAAAACTTATTTGTGTAAACATAAAACAGGTAGGCAATAACCCTGTAAAACTATATATAGATTTTTAGGACTACTGAAGACCATCGAACAAGTGGAGTATTCGCTATAATCTTGTGTTTAGAATGCGAACTATACCTAACAGCACACTGGTTTTACTATGTTGTTGTGGGAGGCATTTTATGTCGAAACGATCATTTATATAATTTAATGCCTGAAATCAATATGTGAATAAAATATTACAGATGGATACATAGTTATTGTATGTTAACTGATAAGATGTATTAAGGCAAAAAGACAAGTTTACCAACAAACCTCCACGAAAAAAAGAGTTACGTAAGTATTGTCACGTAATGTAACACAACAACCGTTCAAAAGCAAAGTATTGTGACGCGAGGAGATTCAATAGCGAAATTCAAATGATTCGCAAAAGATCTGCGTTTACTTCATACGTATCATATTCCACAATCAAAAATATGTCTAGTTGATACATATTGCCTTTGAATTCAGATATCTATTTAACTCTTTATAGAGTCAGACGCATATGTATAGTTATAGCTCAGAGTTCCAGCACATGTGTAAAAATAAACAAAGTATGCAAATCGTCAATGACGTTACCCCTGGAACGATTGCAGTAAGCTAGATAATTAGCATAATGATATAAATACGCTACAAAGCGTTATATTTATAAATACTCCACAAAATATAATTGCCTTTTGAAAACCTGTTTCTTTTCCAGAAAATGTAAATTAATTGAATTTTTAATGTCTGTTAGTAACCTTGAAAGCAAGTCACCTCATTATATAATCATAAAAGCCCTTGGATTTTTTTCCATATGTAAGTTGTTGTTTTTTCTCTATTTGGTTAGTTTAGTGTACAATATGATTGAATCACACGCTTTTCGTGTATATTCACATAACTCCCATCAACAAAACAGCGGCCAATATGACACAATTTGTTATTTATACAAGAGTATATGTCTTAATTGCTCATTATACCCGAAATCAAAGTAATTTGACATGGAAGTTACAGATGTTATCCATAATCATTTTCCATAACAACGTTTTTTGCTTATTTCTCAATGTGTAGTTGTTTAAAGTAATTCGAATTCATTTCTCAAATGTTGATGGAAATTAAGATTTTTGTCCAGAGTGACCCTGGAATGTAATTAATTCCTGTTTAATCTTCCAAGCATTTTTCATCGTGATTTTTTTTTATTGTCTAAAAACAAGTAAGTATGATATGTATATATATATATATATATGTTATAATTAGTCTTTCATATTCCTAACCATACTATGTTAATTATATGACACTCATATGTCATCGCTATTGGGGTAAATATAACCATACACTCATGTCATATTCAACTAGTTTAATTAATTGATACGACCGTAAAATTCTGCAACTTTCAATTTTATATACATGGGTTGATTGAAGTAATGTATAAGGTCAGAATACTTTAAGTTGCTACAAATGTATAAAGCTATTTTAATATTAATATTAACAATGTTATCAAATATGACTGGTTTCCATGGACACTTCCGCTCTGTGATTTGATTCTGGTTGTCTTAGACAACTGTAAGTCCGTATGTTCTTGTATGTTTGGTTTTAGAGTTAGGGTGTGAAAGCTGTTAAAAAAGGATGTTTTGTGAATATTTTAAGTTTGACCCAGCGAACACGAACATCATCTACACACATTGTATCATAGACTGGCCCTCTATCACTAGAATATCAAAATTATGAATAAAATCGAGCTTTATGATTTTAGTTTTAGGGAATGGATTATATAACCTATTGATATGTTAATAGGTACTGATTGAAATGATGAGAAAACCGGACGGCGGATGGGGATGGATGGTCGCGTTTTCCTCTTTAACACTCTGCGTATTAATGAACGGAATCTGTCTTACGTATGGAATTTTCTTTCCGATATTCCTCAAGCATTTTGATGAAAGTAAAGGAAAGACGCAATTTTTATATTCGGTACTTGTTGGGACATGTTATGTTTCTGGTGAGCTGGAGTGTTTCACTTGCGTGATTAAAATCCAAAACAAAAAATGTTACATACAGGTTGAAATAATAAGTAGGTACAATTATATCAAATCAAACATTTTTATAGTGTTAATGAGGCATTGAATATCAAAATCTAAAAAAAAAAAAAATCAGATTTGAAATTTATCAGCGTGTATTGAAAAATAAATGTAATATCTATGTAAAGAATATGTTAAATATTTATCTAGGTCCTGTTGTCAGCGTCTTGGTAAACAAGACGCTGTTATATATTAGGAAGGTGATATTAGGAAGGTGGTCGCTTTTGGAACCGTGATAACCAGTGGCGGACTTTTCCTTTCCTCGTTTTCCAAATCCCTGAATGTGTTGTTGATCTTCTACAGCATTGCGGGAGGTATGTGCATTGGTATCAATTTTAAAAGGGGTAATGTTGCATAGAAGAACAATTCAAGGCTTTCATAATGCTATTTGATATAACGCCCTTTATTAGATCGAGACCTTCAAATCGAAGGATCAAAGGCCAGAGGACGGCTAGATCTAGCCAAAACTGAACAATGCTATTAAGATCAACCTATCAAGCATTATATCTAGGTGTGTTTTCGTTTTGCTGTGTGTGATGACATTTTCATGATTATTATTGTCCTTGAGCTCTGGCCTATGATGAGGCGTCAACAAAACTTCTTATCTGTTCGCGGAAATTAAGACAGCAGAATGAACCGATATTAAACTCCCCTAATCTAAGCTCGAAATCACACAATTGATATGTAAGGAGTGGAAACGAATAAGAAAATCTTTGTAATGCGTAGAAATTTAAGAAATAAGAAAGGGTTAATTGGCTGAAGGACTCACACAACTAAATCAGCCAATCAGCTTATGTTTCACGTAAACCAAGTCCCTGAGGAGAATGTGTTTCTTAGGTTTGAAGCTGTTTTCCTGAGTAATTAATGTATGAAATGGGTACTTTCTATATACGAGAATAAAGTGTAGGGTCTTGAGATTTGGAAAATCAAAAATATTCACTCCTACTGAAAATAGAATGGCGTAGGATTCGAGGTGTAAAAAGGCGGGAATTCCCCAGGTAGGGGTTCCCCAGTGTACTGTTAATGTCGGGGTAACTGTCTTCCGAGTACCCGTGTGCTCTTATATGACATTAAACCTATACAATAACGGCATTTATCCGATAGAAAAATCTTCAAACTTTAATTTGATATAAATTTCACATCATTTGAACTTCAAACGAACGAATAAAGGGATTGGGTCACTAGTAATAACATATAGTAAATTATTTAGTTGTGTGAGTCCTTTAAGGGTAACGACCACATGTCTAGGTGACCCTGACCTCCGGTGTCTGTACGGCCATTTTGATTAAAATACTACCTTCCGTAAACACTGTAGAGGAATTTCAAATCGTAAATCTGTCTGAAAAACCAGGAAAATGGATGGGGGGGGGGGGGGGGGGGGGGGGGGGGGGGGGGGGAGGAGAGGGGTCTGATGGAAGGGGGGGGGATACAGCCAAAAACGTGTCTACGGAAGACTTTTTTGTGTAGTTTTCTGATTAATCCGTTTCGTAGTCACTTAATATTAGTTTAGACCAGTACAACTTTCTAATGTAGCTGTCTGAATTTCTTGTTTTGTGTATTTCAGCTCATTTGTAGGTATTACCTCAGTGTGTCTTTTGGCCATATTATTTTCATATTAGTCGGAATTCCGGCTATATGACAACAAGTGGGAACATCTTTGTTTTCAGACATGATTCTGGATTCAAATACACAAGTAGATATCATTTTTGTGTTGACCAGTGATGTGTGATTGCTGTTTGGGACATTCCCCATTGGAAATCTTAGATATTTAAAAAGTTTACTGTACTTTCGGCGAATTTTCTCAAAACGCAATGAGAATTAATTTCAGTGGGTGTTATATACATATGGTAGAGTATCTCTGCTAATGAGATTAAAGGATAATGACGTCTGTCAGGTCAGTCAAGTGTCATTATAGCAGCTTAATTGTCCCCACCCCCCATTCTGACAGATCACTCAGACACCCCATCTGAGGGAGCAGAACGGCTATGTTTGATTCCCAGATTAAATCTGGTTACCAATGTTTATTTATATCATATAAGCATACTCTTCACAAGTACAAGACACACTCCTAGTGCCTCCAGTCTCTTTACATTTTTAAAAAATCTTGGTTTTTTAATCAATTTTTAGGTATTTATTATATAATTACTTAATTGTTGATAAAACGGCATTGAATTCGGTTATAAGTTTCAAATCATAAGTTTATCAAGGGTACATATGTTTGTCACAATACTCCAATTTAGAAAAAAATATAATGTTTAAAACTTATAGGTAAACGAGGGCATCAATATAGGTGAGGTCATTGTTACTCTTGGCACAGTCAAGGTCAGATGTGCCAGCACATCAAGGGCGACAATCTGCTATTACAGGAGAACTGCTGAATGCAGGTTGCTGTGACTTGAGGATTTTATCTGCAGAACATTATAGATTAATTTTTATGAGTTTACGGCTAAAGAAAAATTATACATTTGCTCTTAAAGGACTCACACAACTAAATCAGCCAATCAGCTTATGTTTCACGTAAACCAAGTCCCTGAGGAGAATGTGTTTATTAGGTTTGAAGCTGTTTTCCTGAGTAATTAATATATGAAATGGGTACTTTCTATATACGAGAATAAAGTGTAGGGTCTTGAGGTTTGGAAAATCAAAAATATACACTCCTACTGAAAATAGAATGGCGTAGGATTCGAGGTGTAAAAAGGCGGGAATTCCCCAGGTAGGGGTTCCCCAGTGTACTGTTAATGTCGGGGTAACTGTCTTCCGAGTACCCGTGTGCTCTTATATGCCATTAAACCTATACAATAACGGCATTTTATCCGATAGAAAAATCTTCAAACTTTAATTTGATATAAATTTCACATCATTTGAACTTCAAACGAACGAATAAAGGGATTGGGTCACTAGTAATAACATATAGTAAATTATTTAGTTGTGTGAGTCCTGAAAAAATTTCCTTTAAATTTCAGGAGGAAAAAATTACAAATTCCTGTTAGAAAAGAATGACACATATAATGTATAGAAACCGGCCTATTAATAAGTATAATTGTAAATGAACGCTTCTATTGATTCATTCCTTTTCTATGATAATATTCATTTGTATAGGTATTGGCATTGGTATAATCTACCTACCTTCGATTGTGATCATTGGCGTATATTTCGACAAACGACGAGCCTTAGCTACGGGAATAGCTGTAAGTGGAGCCGGGGTCGGCGCCTTTGTCTTTGCACCAATCACGGAGCTTCTTTTGGAAACATACGGCTGGCGAGGAACAATGTGGATCATGTCCGCCATAATTCTGAACGGTGTTGTCATCTCCGCTACATTTAGACCAATAGGAACAGACGGGAACAGGAACGTTACAAAAATAAATAATGTGTATGATATGTGTGATACAGTAACCGATCGGAATGCCGGCGGCTGTTTTAGACAGATTTGTTTCTCAATGAAAGACATGTTTGACTTTTCACTCCTTAAGAGCCCCACCATGTTATTGTATGGAGCTTCCTGTTTCCTCGTCATGTTTGGTATGATATTATAAGTGTGCATTTAATATGATATTGTAGTTCAGTAAAGTCTACCAGTACCAAAAGTTTCCCTTTTCAACTCTGTAAATTGTATGACGAAGTGTAAAATGTACTGTACTGACATTTATTGCAGGATTTTACATTCCGGCGAATGTCCTTCCTGTTTGGGCTAGTGATGTCAATCTGTCCACGGAGGAGGGAGCATTTCTCATTTCAGCAATGGGCTTGTCCAACACGATAGGGCGTGTTTTGATTGGCTACATCACGGACAAACCATGGGCTAACTGTTTGATTATAAACAATACTGGTCTACTGATTGGTGGCCTGGCTACGTGTTTTGTACCATTCTACACCACATTTGAGACTCTTGTCATCTATGCTGTTGTCTTCGGAATAACTATGGGTAAAATTACTATCAATAGATAAATAAATAAATAAATAACTCAATAGTTAAACAGATAAAGTAAAAAAAAAATGTAAAAATATAATATCATCGTTGACTTATATAAACAAATTTACATGTAAAATACTTGTTTTTGACAGCAAAGTAATCTCAAATAGTTATTATTAAGATAATTCGTTACAATATATGTGTATAACTTTTTTTCGGTAAAATAAAGAAATTGTCTTTTAATAAATCAATGGTGCTTTTGAAAATACGGAGTTGATACATCAATTGATTTCTTAATAACAAATCATTGATTACATTCATCACAATTGCCATATATTTTCACGTAGAGTTTATATAGATAGAAGAAAGGCCAGGGACAGTATTACTTTTTTCTCAAATATTCTAATTTATAAATTTGGCATTGAGTACACATATACAGCAGTCGATTTTATTTTTGAAAAATAACATCTTTCATGCTTTATACATTTAGATATTGTAATGACGTATCATTTTAATTGTAATTACAGCGGTTTTCATCCTCCTCGGAAGTATTTTGATGGCAGAACTGTTGGGGGAACATAAAATCAACAGTTCGTTTGGATTGGTCGGACTCAGCTTGGGTCTGTCGACATTTGTGGGGTCACCTTTAGCAGGTACAATACACATGTTGTAGTACGGTGCGAGATGGTCCCTAAATGTATGTTATAATCCACATGTTATAGTACGATATGTGAGGGTCCATAAATGTATGTTATAATCAAGATGCTGTCGTGCGATGATTGATGGCCCCTAAATGTATGTTATAATCCACATGTTGTTGTACGACGTGTGATGGTCCCTTAATGTATGGTATAATCCACATGATGCAGTACGATATGTGAGGGTCCCTAAATGTATGTTATAATCCACATGTTGTAGTACGATGTGTGATGGTCCCTTAATGTATGTTATAATCCACATGATGCAGTACGATATGTGAGGGTCCCTAAATGTATGTTATAATCCACATATTGTAGTACGATGTGTGATGGTCCCTAAATGTATGTTATAATCCACATGTGGTAGTACGATGTGTGATGGTCCCTAAATGTATGTTATAATCCACATGTTGTAGTACCATGTGTGATGGTCCCTAAATGTATGTTATAATCCACATGTTGTAGTACGATGTGTGATGGTCCCTAAATGTATGTTATAATCCACATGCTGTAGTGCAATCTTTGATGGTCCCTAAATGTATGTTATAATCCACATGTTGTAGTACGATATGTGATGGTCCCTAAATGTATGTTATAATCCCCATGTTGTAGTACCATGTGTGATGGTCCCTAAATGTAGGTTATAATCAACATGTTGTAGTACCATGTGTGATGGTCCCTAAATGTATGTTATAATCCACATGTTGTAGTACGATGTGTGATGGTCCCTAAATGTATGTTATAATCCACATGCTGTAGTGCGATGTTTGATGGTCCCTAAATGTATGTTATAATCCACATGTTGTAGTACGATATGTGATGGTCCCTAAATGTATGTTATAATCCATATATTGTAGTACGATATGTGATGTTTCCTAAATGTATGTTATAATCCACATGTTGTAGTACGATATGTGATGGTCCCTAAATGTATGTTATAATCCCCATGTTGTAGTACCATGTGTGATGGTCCCTAAATGTAGGTTATAATCAACATGTTGTAGTACCATGTGTGATGGTCCCTAAATGTATGTTATAATCCACATGTTGTAGTACGATGTGTGATGGTCCCTAAATGTATGTTATAATCCACATGCTGTAGTGCGATGTTTGATGGTCCCTAAATGTATGTTATAATCCACATGTTGTAGTACGATATGTGATGGTCCCTAAATGTATGTTATAATCCATATATTGTAGTACGATATGTGATGTTTCCTAAATGTATGTTATAATCCACATGTTGTAGTACGATATGTGATGGTCCCTAAATGTATGTTATAATCAATATGTTGTAGTACTATGTGTGAGGGTCCCTAAATGTATGTTATAATCCACATGTTGTAGTACGATGTGTGATGGTCCATAAATGTATGTTATAATCCACATGTTGTAGTACGATGTGTGATGGTCCCTAAATGTATGTTATAATCGACATGTTGTAGTACGATGTTTGATGGTCCCTAAATGTATGTTATAATCCACATATTGTAGTACGATGTGTGAGGGTCCCTAAATGTATGTTATAATCCACTTATTGTAGTACGATGTGTGAGGGTCCCTAAATGTATGTTATAATCCATATATTGTCGTACGATATGTGATGTTTCCTAAATGTATGTTACAATCCACATGTTGTAGTACGATATGTGATGGTCCCTAAATGTATGTTATAATCAATATGTTGTAGTACGATGTGTGAGGGTCCCTAAATGTATGTTATAATCCACAGGTTGTAGTACGATGTGTGATGGTCCATAAATGTATGTTATAATCCACATGTTGTAGTACGATGTTTGATGGTCCCTAAATGTATGTTATAATCCACATATTGTAGTACGATGTGTGAGGGTCCCTAAATGTATGTTATAATCCACATATTGTAGTACGATGTTTGATGGTCCCTAAAAGTATGTTATAATCCACATGTTGTAGTACGATGTTTGATGGTCCCTAAATGTATGTTATAATCCACATATTGTAGTACGATGTGTGATGGTCCCTAAATGTATGTTATAATCAATATGTTGTAGTACGATGTGTGATGGTCCCTAAATGTATGTTATAATCGACATGTTGTAGTACGATGTTTGATGGTCCCTAAATGTATGTTATAATCCACATATTGTAGTACGATGTGTGAGGGTCCCTAAATGTATGTTATAATCCACATATTGTAGTACGATGTTTGATGGTCCCTAAAAGTATGTTATAATCCACATATTGTAGTACGATGTTTGATGGTCCCTAAAAGTATGTTATAATCCACATGTTGTAGTACGATGTGTGATGGTCCCTAAATGTATGTTATAATCCACATGTTGTAGTACGATGTGTGATGGTCTCTGAATGTATGTTATAATCCACATGTTGTAGTACGATGTGTGATGGTCCCTAAATGTATGTTATAATCCACATGTTGTAGTACGATGTGTGATGGTCCCTAAATGTATGTTATAATCCACATGTTGTAGTACGATGTGTGATGTTCTCTAAATGTATGTTATAATCAACATGTTGTAGTACGATGTGTGAGGGTCCCTAAATGTATGATATTAAAGAAACAGAGTACCGACTCATGACCGAATTAATAATTCTTACTCTTTGATGAAATAAGAAAACATCTGCCAGGGGAACCACGTTACCAGTAGTTGCGGCCTAAGTTATGATGTTTCTAACTGTGCAGTCTTTAATCAGAGCAGCTAATTAAACAACGCAACATTTCCTTTTTATTAAATTAGTGTTTCCTTCATATTTTGATACGTATAGTTTGAAATAATTGAGAAAAAATGATAAAACAAGTCAAATTCATTAATATCTTTCAATCCAAAGCTGTTGTCTGTTTCAGGAACGTTGTCGGACATCAGTGGCACTTACAATGTTGCATTCTACTTCGCTGGCATCACTATGGTACTAGGAGGCTTAATTTGTCTACCACTCAGACGGATTTCAAACTTGGAACAACGTCGGAGAAAGGATTTCAACTTATGTGATACATATAACGATGATCAGAAAAACAAAAAGCCAGATGTAAAAATAGTGTCCGTCAAGAAGAAGTTATCCGTATTTACGGTATCAGATTCCACGACAGATATGAACTGATCTGTATCTTCTTTCTCCCCTGATAATTGAAGTGAAGAAAATAACATGCATAAGAAATAAAAATAATGAAAATTAGATGATAAGATGGTGTCATTTTAACGTTTAACCCTTAAGGAGAAATGAAATAGGTATTGTCATCTAACTTATCACTTCACGTTCCATATTACACGTTTCAGTTTGTTCAAACTCCTCCCAATAACTATTACTATGCACCAACTCACTATTTTCACCACACCGTCTGTTATCAATCTTCTGTCGGTGAAACGTGGGCACTATATGTTTTCCTTCAGTCTTTCCTGTAAGTATGTACACTATACCGGATTATTGTTTGTAGCGTTAAAATAAATAAGGCCATAATCTATTGAACGTGTTTGAGTTTTAGGGTTTAAGTGTCAAGTTCAACGTCACTGTTTTTATTTTAGTACGGACCGAATGTCACATATATTGCTAAAACAATGCTTAGTATGATTGTCTATCTAGGTGATATCTACCTGTGACTCTCTTATTGCATTTTTCCCTGGAAAAAGTTGCTATCTATTTGGGACATTCTAATTGCTTTTAACCTTGGACGCTCCAGTTGCTATTTATCTGTGACATTCTGATTGCTTTTAACCAGAGAAAATCCAGTTGCTGTTTATCTGGGACATTCCAATTGTTTTTTTTTCCGGAACAATCTCGTTCCCATTTATCTTGGACAATCCAGGTGCCTTTTTTGCCTTTGGCACACGCTGTGTGACACTATGAACTTTACTTGACGTATTTAGTCCTAGGATTTATCGCCATGTCTGTCTAATTTGGATTTTTACTTTCAAAGCAAATGTAAAAGCCAAGGTTAGCTATTTGAATTGTTTTTGCATTATGCTTTTGTGGACGAGTATAAAGAGAGGAAAGGCTATATCAACTGTATGACCAGTATAAAATACAGAACACACAACGACATGACCGACTCGCAGTTAACTGACTCTCAGTTTACTGCAAGATTAACAAATTGACGAAGATTTCTAATTTAAGTCTGCAATGGACCTTAAAGACATACTGTATTACATTTAGCCCCAACCGAGTAAATTTACTTTGTTATTTAGAAAACCGTATTAAAACACGTTGAAAGTTGACTGCATCATCAACAGTATTTTCAGTGCTTTGATTTTCCTTGATAATTACAATATGGCTCAGTCGAGCATTATAGTACAGTTAATTCATAGCTGTTAAGTGGATCCGCTCACCTAAATACGACCTAGGCAGTTGATCTGTCCTTAAAATTGTCACAATATAAACAGCAATTGTGGTCGTTATATTATAACTAGTGGGGTACATATTGGTCGTTATATTATCACTAGTATGGTACATATTGGTCGTTATATTATCACTAGTGTGGTTTATTTTGGTCGTTATATTATCACTAGTGTGGTACATATTGGTCGTTATATTATCACTAGTGTGGTACATATTGGTCGTTATATTATCACTAGTATGGTACATATTGGTCGTTATATTATCACTAGTGTGGTACATATTGGTCGTTATATTATCACTAGTGTGGTACATATTGGTCGTTATAGTATCTGGTCGTTATATTATCATTAGTGTGGTACATATTGGTCGTTATATTATCACTAGTGTGGTACATATTGGTCGTAATGTTATCACTAGTGTGGTACATATTGGTCGTTATATTATCACTAGTATGGTACATATTGGTCGTTATATTATCACTAGTGTGGTACATATTGGTCGTTATATTATCATTAGTGTGGTACATATTGGTCGTTATATTATCACTAGTGTGGTACATATTGGTCGTTATATTATCACTAGTGTGGTACATATTGGTCGTTATATTATCACTAGTGTGGTACATATTGGTCGTTATATTATCACTAGTGTGGTACATATTGGTCGTTATATTATCACTAGTGTGGTACATATTGGTCGTTATATTATCACTAGTGTGGTACATATTGGTCGTTATATTATCACTAGTGTGGTACATATTGGTCGTTATATTATCACTAGTGTGGTACATATTGGTCGTTATATTATCACTAGTGTGGTACATATTGGTCGTTATATTATCACTAGTGTGGTACATATTGGTCGTTATATTATCACTAGTGTGGTACATATTGGTCGTTATATTATCACTAGTGTGGTACATATTGGTCGTTATATTATCACTAGTGTAGTACATATTGGTCGTTATATTATCATTAGTATGGTACATATTGGTCGTTATATTATCACTAGTATGGTACATATTGGTCGTTATATTATCACTAGTGTGGTACATATTGGTCGTTATATTATCATTAGTATGGTACATATTGGTCGTTATATTATCACTAGTATGGTACATATTGGTCGTTATATTATCACTAGTATGGTATATATTGGTCGTTATATTATCACTAGTGTTGTACATATTGGTCGTTATATTATCACTAGTGTGGTACATATTGGTCGTTATATTATCACTAGTGTGGTACATATTGGTCGTTATATTATCACTAGTGTGGTACATATTGGTCGTTATGTTATCACTAGTGTGGTACATATTGGTCGTTATATTATCACTAGTATGGTACATATTGGTCGTTATATTATCACTAGTGTGGTACATATTGGTCGTTATATTATCACTAGTGTGGTACATATTGGTCGTTATATTATCACTAGTGTGGTACATATTGGTCGTTATATTATCACTAGTGTGGTACATATTGGTCGTTATATTATCACTAGTGTGGTACATATTGGTCGTTATATTATCACTAGTGTGGTACATATTGGTCGTTATATTATCACTAGTGTGGTACATATTGGTCGTTATATTATCACTAGTGTGGTACATATTGGTCGTTATATTATCACTAGTGTGGTACATATTGGTCGTTATATTATCACTAGTGTGGTACATATTGGTCGTTATATTATCACTAGTGTGGTACATATTGGTCGTTATATTATCACTAGTGTGGTACATATTGGTCGTTATATTATCACTAGTATGATACATATTGGTCGTTATATTATCACTAGTGTGGTACATATTGGTCGTTATATTATCACTAGTGTGGTACATATTGGTCGTTATATTATCACTAGTGTGGTACATATTGGTCGTTATATTATCACTAGTGTGGTACATATTGGTCGTTATATTATCACTAGTGTGGTACATATTGGTCGTTATATTATCACTAGTGTGGTACATATTGGTCGTTATATTATCACTAGTGTGGTACATATTGGTCGTTATATTATCACTAGTGTGGTACATATTGGTCGTTATATTATCACTAGTGTGGTACATATTGGTCGTTATATTATCACTAGTGTGGTACATATTGGTCGTTATATTATCACTAGTGTGGTACATATTGGTCGTTATATTATCACTAGTGTGGTACATATTGGTCGTTATATTATCACTAGTGTGGTACATATTGGTCGTTATATTATCATTAGTGTGGTACATATTGGTCGTTATATTATCACTAGTGTGGTACATATTGGTCGTTATATTATCACTAGTGTGGTACATATTGGTCGTTATATTATCACTAGTGTGGTACATATTGGTCGTTATATTATCACTAGTGTGGTACATATTGGTCGTTATATTATCACTAGTGTGGTACATATTGGTCGTTATATTATCACTAGTGTGGTACATATTGGTCGTTATATTATCACTAGTGTGGTACATATTGGTCGTTATATTATCACTAGTGTGGTACATATTGGTCGTTATATTATCACTAGTGTGGTACATATTGGTCGTTATATTATCACTAGTGTGGTACATATTGGTCGTTATATTATCACTAGTGTGGTACATATTGGTCGTTATATTATCACTAGTGTGGTACATATTGGTCGTTATATTATCATTAGTGTGGTACATATTGGTCGTTATATTATCATTAGTGTGGTACATATTGGTCGTTATATTATCACTAGTGTGGTACATATTGGTCGTTATATTATCACTAGTGTGGTACATATTGGTCGTTATATTATCACTAGTGTGGTACATATTGGTCGTTATATTATCACTAGTGTGGTACATATTGGTCGTTATATTATCACTAGTGTGGTACATATTGGTCGTTATATTATCACTAGTGTGGTACATATTGGTCGTTATATTATCACTAGTGTGGTACATATTGGTCGTTATATTATCATTAGTGTGGTACATATTGGTCGTTATATTATCACTAGTATGGTACATATTGGTCGTTATATTATCATTAGTGTGGTACATATTGGTCGTTATATTATCACTAGTATGGTACATATTGGTCGTTATATTATCACTAGTATGGTACATATTGGTCGTTATATTATCATTAGTGTGGTACATATTGGTCGTTATATTATCACTAGTATGGTACATATTGGTCATTATTTATCATTAGTGTGGTACATATTGGTCGTTATATTATCACTAGTGTGGTACATATTGGTCGTTATATTATCACTAGTATGGTACATATTGGTCGTTATATTATCACTAGTGTGGTACATATTGATCGCTATATTATCATTAGTATGGTACATATTGGTCGTTATATTATCACTAGTATGGTACATATTGGTCCTTATATTATAACTAGTGTGGTACATATTGGTCGTTATATTATCATTAGTGTGGCACATATTAGTCGTTATATTATAACTAGTGTGGTACACATTGGTCGTTATATTATCACTAGTATGGTATATATTGGTCGTTATATTATCACTAGTATGGTACATGACCGCGTCCTGATTAAGAATTTCAATGTTCTTGTTAAGCAGGAAATATCCTTTCGTCAACATCAATTGTCAGGAAATTCACTACTTGTCATTAGCCATATAGGTTAAGTTGGTATAGCATTGTAACCTTTCTACTTTTAAATTGGTCTTGACCTCCATAACCTAATGGAGACATTAAAGTGATACCACTCAAGTACGTCTGGTTATTTTTTCTCCAATAGAAATCCACTGAAAATTTCGCCAACGTCATATGTGATGTTCCGAGAAATACTGAAGAACCAGTCTGTAAGCGTCAGGGATACGCAGTTTCATGATTACACTTGAGCGCGGATCAAAATAATAGTGATATGGTCTCAGAGACTAAGACATCACACCAAGACAAAGTAGTCAGGTAAGCATTTCATTAGACGTTAGGTATACGCTTAAAGGTGTTCTCTTCGCACGTAAGTATTTTCAATATAAAGATTTTTTTTTAAAGTTTTTCCTTTCTTTTTACAGGTTTTGGATAACAGTATAAATCTCTGAAAGCTGCAATGAGTGATATTTTGTATATTGTGGGTATTAAATCAAATGTTTTAAAAGATGTAACATATATACATTCAGTTATAAAAATGATAGTGATACACAGCTTTTATAAAGCACACTCATTAAGGGAATAAATCTGGTGTTTTTATCAGTTACTGGTGTTTACAAATATGACGTGCGCCATGTTGAAATATCTGTAACAAACATCCAGTTTACACACCAGTAAACAATAATAAACAAGAATTATTCTTTATATTTACATTTTAACCTATATTTTTGTTTAACGCTATCAAGATATTAAATCGTTATATTACAGCAATTAATGGAATCGATATAGGACTGATTCAAATTTTGCAAGAAAGGTTGTCAACTACAGGAATAAACAATATATAGTTCTTCATGAACATCGTTTTTATTGACTCCTGTAATAAATTTCAAACATTGTATTTATTTAGCGTTATATCGAAATTAATTATATCATACTCCAATCACATTTTTTGTGCAAAAATGTCAAAATAGAACCATGAATTCACACTAACTGCGCATTATTATATAAATCGGTCCGGATATGAAAAAAATTATCCTACGTATCCAGTCTGATGTTTACACCCTTGGAACGATGCTTTGGATATCAAAGTTATATATATATGTATATATACACGGAAATGTGAATATTTGCAATACTCTAATGCTCTTGAGATATTTCATTAGTAAAATTATTCCACTCACTTGTTTACATTGTGGAAATATTTTTAATTGCGGGCTTTTGTTTATTTCTATGTTATAAAACAATTTGCTGAGTCATCTCACTTTTACTTATCTATTACTTTTCACAGATTAACATTCCATGAAAATAACCATGATGAATACCAATGAAAGTGAGCGTATGTCTTTGCTCTTGTCCACATATCTGGAGAGAACGTTAACTGGTACGGAGCAGATAGTTAAGAACAGGCAAAGGGCAGTCGTCTTAAATGAACGCTTGGCATCTTCTTATACCACGGATGTCATTCAAACTGGAAGTAACTCAGAAGGATGCTTACAAAAAGGTTCTGATGTGGACACCATGTTGGTACTCAAGTGCGCAGCAGTATTGTACCCTGATCAGCGTATTCCTCAACATTTGATACACAAAACCATTATGAACATTCGAAAAGCAGACTGTCGTCCTGGGTATGTCCAGTTAGAGATACGTCAACTAAAATTCCCGCTTCAACCTTTCCTTGATAATTCACTAGTTAGAATTGGAAATACATCATTAATTTCCAGTGATATCTTCAGAGAGGAATGGGTCTCACGCACATCTATACACACAGGCGAGCAATTTGAATCCAGTGGACCAAGCAGTTCTTATAAAGGGTGTAGTGGAATCGGTGATAGTGACATAGTTTATTGCTTTCCGTGTAACAGTTGGCCAAGGGAGGCTAGCGAATGGATCACACGTACACGTCTGTATGGATGGCCACAACAAACCTTGATAGACAAGATTGTGAACAGTGGATGTCATCTTGTCCCAGTTGGAGATAAATGTTCCACAGATACATTTGTACAGTGGAGAATCTCATTGGCAGTAGCAGAAAGATCTTTAATTCACTCATTTAGTCACATCCAGCTCAAAGTGTACACACTGCTGAAATATTTCTTAAAACAAATAAAGGAGACATTAAAAGAAACCATTGGAGATGACGATATATTGTGCTCCTACTTCCTAAAAACAATCCTGTTTCATGCAATAGAGAATTCCAGCCAAATGTTCTGGCAAGACAAGAACCTTTTTTATTGTTTTTGGTTTTGCTTCAATATTCTGCTTGAGTGGGTCAGGGCAGGGTTCTCTCCCAATTACTTCTTCCCAGCCAACAACATGTTTAAGAGGAAAATACATGGACAGCATCAACAAATACTGCTGGACATTTTATATAACTACTCTCAGATGAAATGGATGTGCCTTTCAGTAGGCAACTTCTATACAAAATCAATTTGGGAGGGGCTATGTGACACATCCATGCAAGCTCATCTTGTAATCCCAAAGACTGCAGAAGAGAATATTATGGACCAGGACAGGGAAATATTCTCTATTTTATCAATGAGATATCGTCCCAGACATGAGAAAACCAGCAATGCATTTTACTTATTATCTTCATCAAAGTCAGAATTTGAGGACGTTTACACATACCACTCTGCCATGAGCAGCCTCAGATGTCTTTCATCAGAACTGATCTCTAAAGGACTGTGTAAAAATAGCGCTGCACCGGGCAACAAAACTACATACCGGAGACTGAGAAAATGTAAGTACTGGATGATCCCTGGTGCTTTAATGGGCACAGACGTGTTGCATTTGGCAACATTTCATTTTCTGACTGGAAATTTTACTAAATGCCTTTTAATGAGTAGACGGATAATGAAACTAGCAACATTCTTCAGAGAAGACGTAAAACAGGATCAAGATTTTTGGACATTGCATTGGCAACCTCATGGCTGTACATTTGAGAGGCTCCAGAAAATATACACAAATTTCATCACATTTCGTCCGGAAGACATGTATCTTCCTCATCTCTGTCTAGAGCTGCCGAACGAAGTCCCACCCATACACATCCCACCTCTACCATATGTCCTGTTTCTGAACTTCTTGTGTTGCCATGAGCTTGGAGACACAAAAGGACGCAATGAAGCGTTGCATCACCTGATACAGATACAGTTACACGATGAACAAGGAGGACACAAGTACTGGATCGTTCACACCCTACTGGGGATTTGTTATCAAACACTTGGGGACTATCAAAAGGCAATCTGGTCTTACTGGAAGTCATCACAATCACGGGCTCCATTTGATGGTTTTAATCCTGCCAAGTACAGGATAGCCATAGTGTATCTCTGCATGTATGTCTCACAGAGGTCTGACAGAGGATAGATGATGTGCATAAAAATGTATATGCATTGTATGTTTCACAGTCTGACAAGGGATAGCTGTGGTGTGTCATGTCTCACAGGCCTCAGACAGGGTCAACTGTGATTATATATGCATGTATATCTCACAGAGGTCTGACAGACTATAGTTTTGTTTTATCTAAGTATGCATTTTTTCATAGATGTCTAACAAAAGACAGCCGTGGTGAATATAGTGTTTGTATTCCTTAGAAGGCAGCTACTGTATAGCATATCAATGTATGCATTGGTAGTATTGCTAAGAAAAGTGTTTAGTAATGTCTCTGTCCCTTCTCTAGTGAGACATGCTACATTCCATGAATTACTTGCTAGAGACATGAATCCCTCATGCAAGAGAGTCACGTGTTCGATTCCTATTGGACCCCTTGACTTAGACTGACCTTTTTATATTGTACAGCTGCAATGAGACAAACAGACGTTAAGCTAAATTTGATTGCGCTATCAACTAATCTTTGGATGACATCGCTTCTGCTCAACGTCAACCATCAGATTGACTGTCACTAACAGTGACAAACCGTACTCTCTAGTGAAAATTGACAAACGTGTTTTCAAACCAATAGGAATTATCTCTCTGGAATTGATCACAATGTATTTTACTTTATTTAACACAAGAGTACTGCTTGATACATTTCCCTTGAATTACTGTTTGGATC